>NC_142808.1:50840208-51034446 GCF_049724085.1 Artemia sp. Qi Xiang Cuo
ATCCAGGAGGGGGAAGAAAGGCTGCTTTGTGAGTTAAGGAGGTCTAGGACTGCCCGTTATATTGTGGCAGTAGGCAATTTTGTATTGATGGGAAGGATTTCAAATGAAGTGTAATTAATCTTTAGTACTTGTCTCTTTGTATATGGCTTTAATTTGCTTTTAAATACAGATTATTATTATCAAGCAGTTTGTGGTAACAAACTGTAAGTAAGGAGCGACCCGGCTCAATAGTAAGCAAAGCTCTAAAAAACGCACTTTTGGTACCATTAGCTACATAAAAAATGGGATTTTTATGCTTATTTGAAATATATAAGTTTCATCAAGTTTAGTCTTACCCATCAAAAGTTACGATCCTGAAAAAAATTGCCTTATTTTCGAAAAAAGGGGGAAACACCCACTAAAAGTGATGGAATCTTAATGAAAATCACACCATGAGATTCAGCGTATCAGAAAACCCTACTGTAGAGGTATCAAGCTCCTATCTGCAAAAATGTGGAATTTTACTTTTTTTTTCAGAAGAAAGATCACGGATGCGTGTTTTTTTTTTTTTCCAGGGGTGATCGTATCGATCCAGTGGTCCTAGAATATCGTGAGAGGGCTCATTCAATCGGAAATTGGACACTAGTGCCCTTTTTCAGTAACCAAAAAAATTGGAGGGCAGCTTGGCCCCCTCCCACCCTAAGTTTTTCCAGAAGTCACTTAATCAAAATTTTGAGACAGCCATTTTGTTCAGCATAGTCGAAAATCTAATAAATATGTTTTTGAGGATGATTTTATTCCCACCAGATCCCGGGGGAAGGGTTGCAAGTTATGAATTTTGCCCATTGTTTACATACAGTATTGGTTATTCGGAAGCATATAGACGTTTTCCTGAGGGATTTTTTCTTGTGGGGGGGGGGTCGAGGAGGGGGTTAAATGGGAGGAGATTATTCCATGGAGGATTTTCTCATGGGGGAAGGAACATTTCTATGAAGGGAGCGCTGGATTTCCCAGCATTAATTAAAAATTTATCAGAAATTAAATAAAAAAAACAAGTTTTTTCAACTGGAAGTAAGGAGAAGCATTCTAACTTAAAGAAAACAGAAACTATTACATACATAAAGAGGTTCCCCCCTAGTCAATACCTTGCTCTTAACGCTAAAGTTTTTTTTAGTACTTACAAAAGAGGTATCTATTCTAATTAAACGGCTTTTGTGATTCAGTGGTTCGTGATTCGAACAAAATTCGAACTTTGTCATAAAGAGTGAGGTATTGACTAGGAGGCGAACCCCCTCATATACGCATTAATTTCTGTTCGTTTTAAGTTTTAATGTTACTTCTTACTTTCAGCTTGTTTTTTTTATTATTATTTAGTATTGTGAAAGAGCCCAGAAAGACGCATCAATAGGTGTGTTAATGAAGCAAAATAATGAAAAAACTATAAATTACCTAACATAGTAGGATTATTGTATCGATCGTTTTGGAGAGGATTAAGTTAAAAAAAAAAATCAACTGGAAGTAAGGAGTAACATTAAAGCTTAAAACGAATTTAAATTATTCTGTATATAAAGTGGGTTGTTTCCTCCTCATCACGATGAAGTTTTTTTTTTAAGTACTTTTAAAAACTTCTTATTGTTATAAATAAACTATCTTTGGTCTCAAGAGTCGTTCTTAAAGAATTGAGACCAAATTCAAACTTTATCAAAAAGAGCGACATGTTGAGGAAGAGAAACCCACCCCTTCATAGACGTAATAATTTTTGCTCGTTTAAGGTTTAATATTACTCCTTAATTTAAGTTGAAAAAAACTTGCTTTTTATTTAATATCAGATCGTTTTTTATTTAATGCCAAGAAATCTGGTTCGGCCTCAACGGAAAAATCCTCCTCCCCCCGGGAACATCCTCTAGATAATTCAATCTCGAAGAAAATTTACCCCGGATACTTACCCTTAAAATCTCCACACGTAAAATTGAGTTGGCAAAGAAAAATTAAAACATATGAAAAGAATTTTGAATATATATCATGGCAAATTCCCCAAGTGTAAAATTCCCCCTGAAAAGTTCGCCCGCTGGAAAATTCCCTCTCCAAGAAAAGTTTTTCCCGTGGAAAATCCCTACAGCCAAAAATCTCCCCCAAACACGAAAATGTATGAATACTTCCCAAAAACAAAAGTTACGTAAATAATGGGCGGACTTTATAACTTAAGGACCTTTCCACAAGCGCCTTAGGGGGTCGTGTTGTCTCCAAAGGCATAGTTATTGGGCCTTTCAACTATTCTTAACAAAATAGCAACATCAAAATTTTGGTCGGATAATTTTGAGAAAAAGAGGGCATGGGAAGGGGCCTAGTTACCTTCTTATCTTTTTTGGTCACTTAAAAAAGGCACTAGAGCTGTTAATTTTCCTTTTGAATGAGCCCTCTACCGAAACTCTAGGACCATTTGGTTGATACCATTACCCCTAAGCAAAACCGATACATTCGTGATCTTTCTTCTGGCAAAAAATGCAATTTTCTACATTTTTGCAGATGTGAGCTTGAAACCTCAACATTAGGGTGAATCTGATATATGATGAATAATCTGATGAATCGTGATATATGATATATATATATATATATATATATATATATATATATATATATATATATATATATATATATATATATATATATATATATATATATATATATATATATATATATTATTGGGTGAAAATTTATATATATATATATATATATATATGTATTAGGGTAAAAATTTAAACGTAGATTGCAATAGAATAAGAAATATCTTTTAATTTTTAGAAAGCGCACGGCGCGTCAGTTCTAATCCTCTTTTCGCAATTTCTACTCATTTTCAATTTGACTTGGTTATTTGCTGTCATATCTATTCGGTTTTGGTTTCATTTGTTTTTGTTTTTTTTAGTGATCTATGGTAGTTTTACGCTTGGAAAATTATTAGACATTGTTTCTGTTTAATATAGCAGTTTATTTTTTTTGAAAAACTTTGTCTGTGGATGTTCTTTTTTCAATTAATTAGTTGTAAAGATGGTGGATATAGTAAATGTTTTAAAAGTAGAATAGTCAACACCCAGAAGTTATTGTTTGTTTTATTTGAAAAAAGTTTGAAAGAATAGAAGTCTCAGAACCCTGGAAACTATTGTTAATTATTCTTTTCGGCCAATCTTCTGGGTCCACACGATAAAGAGGTCATATCCAAATAGGGTAGGAGGAGGTCATAAAGAAAAACTTTTGAAAAACTAGAGATTTTTGTGAGGATACTATGAAGGATGCTTTGAATGGGTTGAAAAGTGTAGGAAGAGCGTGCTTAGCTGTTTTGGCCTCATATTGCTTGATAATGCAGTCTATTGCTAATAGTATTAAGTAGTCGTAGATTTTGACAGATGTATCTTCCCTTTTCAAAATTTTTGTGAATTGACTCTGCTATACAAAGGGATTTTTCATAGGGATGGGAAAAAGCAAGCAAGCAAAAGGGAGACGGGAAGTAAATTGACCGTCTTCTGTCAGAACTTAGCCTCACAATTGTTTTTAAGGATTGTTGTAGGAGAATACTTTTTCTAGAAGGACACTGTTATACTTTCTGTTCCTCTTATTCCTTCTTAGCTTAGTTTCCACTTTTTTAAAACTTTGTTGGCAAAAAAAAAATATACGTTTACCGATTAAGCAATTAACGGTGTACAATATTATGCTTTATACATACTATATTTTCCCAAAAAAGTTTTAACAGAAAATGAGGAGCTTTCAGACTAGATTTTGAGCCCTCCTCCCCGTTGGTGAGGCTTGGGTGATCTTCTTGACTGCCTCTGTAAGTTGTGAAACTGAGAATTTTTCTCAGTTCATGTGGTTTTGATTTGACATCTGTCACCAGTGAAAATTTATTTTAGTGCTTGTAATTGACCTCAGAGGCACAAGAATTTGCTGTGCAGCCTTTTTAGAATCAATAAACACAGAGGTGCCCCTATTCAGTTTCATGTTTTTCTGCCACCCATTTCATAATCTCCAAATTGAAACGGTGGTTTTTGCCACTCAACATCAATGTTAATCCGTTTGCTTGGGAAGTTTAGGGAACATTTCAACAACAGCTGATAACATCGTTGTCAGATAATCCTGACATCGAGAAATTTTACGACTACTAAATTGAAACCACTTTTTAGGAGCTATTATTATTACTGTTCTTAGTTGAGTGGTTGTTGTGCTAGGTTCGGAATCTTTTGTCTGACTAGCGTGGGGTTCGATTCCTGGTTTGAAAGGTTATTTGGCTTAGGATGGAGATCATTGGCATGACTATGTAATCTCGGCCAGAGTTGACCTCAACTTCGGTTGTAGCAAAATTGTGAGGAAATTCTTCGGGCTTTCAATTACGGTGGGAGCCAGCATTTACCCTCCTGGAAAAGCGCTCCTCCCCCCTGTTAATTATCCTATGTTTGTCTCCAATCCCTTTCAACTTACAAGAAAAGGATTATAACTCTCAATTTCTGCTTGAATGGGCATCTTCAAAAGTTTCAACGACCATGAGATGAAGACGGGGACGAAGAAGGGGCAGTTTCCATTTTATACAAAACTATTCTATCTCTTCTATCCATTCTATTCTCTTTCCCTCCATTCTATTCTCTTTCCCTCCATTCTATTCTCTTACCCCTGAAGAAAATAGCATTTCTTACCCTGTATTATTAATTCAATTGTATTGTAACAGTTTGTTCTTAATAAAACAGTTTGTGGTAACAAACTGTAAGTAAGGAGGGTTGCAGCTCAATCATAGCTGAGACTCTAAATTTTTGAATTTTGATATCAAATTTCAAAAACAAAATATAGATATAAATAGAAATATCAGAAAAATTGGCCTAATATGCTGATTCCAAATATATAAGATTCATTAAGTTTTGTTTTACCCGTTCAAGGCAAGAAGCCTGAGAAAATTTGCCGGATTTTCGAAAAAAAAGCGGGAAAGAATCCCCAAAAGTAAATGAATCTTAATGAAAATCACACTATCAGAATCAGCGTTACTCTGCAGCAATGGAAAATACATACCAAATACTAGGACTGTAATTGATGCCAAAGGCAACATTTTTCTGAAATCCACCCCTTTTTTGGAGCTTTGGCACAAAATAATAATAAAATCCACTATAGTCAAGGAATTCTTTTTAAACCAAATTCCTCTTGGTCTTTGAAGTCTAAAAATCTGTAATTTCCAGGAGTAAATACTTAAAATAGAAACTGTAATTAGCTCTGTGAACAAAATCCGTATGAATGTGAGATTTCAATACCGTTTGGTATGAAAAATGTGTTTCTTTTTCTGGTGACTACCAGAGACCATTAACATGTGTACATTCATCTAAATATGTAAATAAAACTAGTAAGCATAAATTGCCTAAAACATACATTAAAATCCATTAATATTAAACAAAACTCTTAGCTATAAGAATTACTTAACAGATAATATCCCTATTTGGTAACCCAAAGTTTTCACTGCCAATTTGCCTTTTGGTGATTTTTTACGAGAGAAAATGGTGATTTTTTACGAGAGAAAATGGTGATTTTTTGGCGTTCAGTGGCAGCCCTGGTCATGACTGCCTCTGTCAAAAATTTCATGCATAGCTTGAATGTCTTCTAACAAAGCCTATTAAGTGTACACACATACAAAAAATGAGCTAAAAATTCTCCTTGCACAGTTTCGAAAGGGTGAAATTAATGGTGCAGTCAGGATTTTACTATTTGCCTAATATACTGCCAAAGGTACAACAACTATCTATAATATATAAAAAAAAACACGTTAAAGGTTTTCTACAAACATAAAATAGTTTGAACATATTAAGATGATGAAGCCTTGGATCTACACCCAGCGAGAAACAGAGTAGGAAAAACGAGAAGAAAACGGACTTTCAGAAACAAAATTCCGTGTGTTTGTCTATTTTTCCAGTTTGAAAAATATCACTGCTTCACGATCATCTCAAAAGCTTGAGAAATCTAGATCCTAGATTTTAGCACATGACAGCCGACCCATGACCAATATACAGACAAATAAAAATAAGCAAAGGGGTGTTAAGCCTCCCCCTCGAAACACTTTGTAAAATAATAACACGAACTAATGAAGATGAAAATTCAATCATTTCCGTACAAAATGGAGAGGGGAGTTGAAAGTTAAAGGAGTCCTTGCTATACCAGTATTACCGGGTATCTAGATTAACGTTGCTGCGTCATAAAAGTGAAAATGGACAGAAAACATCTTTTTTCTAGTGAAAATGATCTAAATGAACTATTTTCCAAAAAAGTACATTGGGTATTGGTACAGTGTGTGGGCACTGCTAAAGAAGTCAAGTTTGGTTAATGCTAATAAAATAAAATAGGATAATTACATAATAGTTTATAAGCAAATTTGGGGTATATACTTGCACATTAGAGGGGGGGGGGGGTAAAATATACCAAAAATTAAATACGTAACATAGCCCAACCTAGGTACCTCCCCCCTAAACCCCCAAAAACAACAGTTTAAACATCGTAAATGCAATGAAAACCACGCTTTGCATTCCATTTCTCTATAGCGGTCTCTTGCAAATAACCCGTTTGGCGGGTTTCGTCTCTCGTACAATATATAGCAGTGCCCACAAAATGCACCAGTACCGTACATTGATTGGAAAATTACAATGCACAATTGCCTCAGAAAGTGCCCAAATTGTGCAAATGCCCCGTCTAGGAACTCTGCACCAAACGAATCCATTGGATAGACTACGTTCTTTAATATTGTGTGAAGAGACTTGTCTTTTTAGCCAGTTATTCTCATTTTATGTGCTATTGATGGCTATTTTATATTTCACGGTGAGGAGGGGTTACCGAACTCCTTAACATCTGGGTCTTCAAACCGGGGTAGTATTTTTGCTTAAGGAATAACAGTTTCTTTAGATACATTTTCTTTATCTACATAATAATTTTCCTATGTTATGGAGACTGCAACCCCTTTGTTTCGTTTTCTACGCAAATATTCAGATTTTTATCACAATATTTCTATGCTTGAACACCATCCTTTTGAGCTAACAACTACTATTTCTGCAAACTTGTTTTTACCTTAAATATCTCACTATAAGGAATTTTCTCTATGTTAAATTGACCCCACCGGGAACCCACGGAAGGTTCAAACATTAAAATAACAGATTAACAAAAAGACAGAACTTGACATATTAACTTATCATTTTATGCTGCATTTTGTAGATTAGATCGTGAAATACTCTGTACGGGTTTAATCACTGAATATAATCATTCGTTCATTCATATCAACTTATCAATCGACTAATGTAACATGACAAAATAACGCGATCTGATAATATACGCGGCAGAATCAAAATAACGCGGCAGAATCTGATATTTTTTAAAATCTTAATACACCGTATTAACTCTCTGGAATTGGGAGCTTGATAGATTGAAATATTATTTTTAAGAAGAAGAAAAAGGGGTTATGTTAAAAGAAATAAACAAACTCACAGCAAGACCAAATTGTATAAACTTGTATGGGTATACATCACCGTTTAAAAAAAAAAGCCTACTTACACAGCAACTACCAGCCATCCTTACCCCACCCCTCCCAAAAAAATAATAATAAATAAATTAATTAAATTTTAATAAATACTCTAAAACTAACTGGATGTCGAAGAAACAAATTAAAAAATTATTCTTCCACTCTTATTCCTCGTCCCCCTCCAAAAAAAAACAACTTTGGTAAGCAATCTCATTGAACTGACACGCTTCTTGAAGCACATTAGTTCAATCAAAAGGAAAAGAGCTGTTCTACTGGAACTTGGAGCTTTAGGTCTGTCACTATTTACTATCCCTGCCTTGGGGAATAATGTTCGTAGTGTTCAGTGACGTATTCAAGACACACGGCCGTACCCAGGATTTTTTTTTTTCGGAGAGGGTTTTACTCAAATATTTCTTTTCGGGGGGAGGGGGTTACACAAAAAAACTTCAAAAAACGCATACAAAATTTGTTTATATACATTTTTGCTACGTTTTTACGAGTCAAACAAACATTTTTTAGGGGGGGGGTTCAAACACTCCTAACCCTCCTCTAGGTACGGCCTTGTCAAGACCCGACGAAACTTCCTCTACCAGAAAATTTACTGCAGAAGATTCAGTCCGAAAAGTTCTCCTTGGCATACTTTCATTTGAATTACTTTCATTTCGTATTAACTCTCTGGAATTGGGAGCTTGATAGATTGAAATATTATTTTTAAGAAGAAGAAAAAGGGGTTCTGTTAAAAGAAATAAACAAACTCACAGCAAGACCAAATTGTATAAACTTGTATGGGTATACATCACCGTTTAAAAAAAAGCCTACTTACACAGCAACTACCAGCCATCCTTACCCCACCCCTCCCAAAAAAATAATAATAAATAAATTAATTAAATTTTAATAAATACTCTAAAACTAACTGGATGTCGAAGAAACAAATTAAAAAATTATTCTTCCACTCTTATTCCTCGTCCCCCTCCAAAAAAAAACAACTTTGGTAAGCAATCTCATTGAACTGACACGCTTCTTGAAGCACATTAGTTCAATCAAAATGAAAAGAGCTGTTCTACTGGAACTTGGAGCTTTAGGTCTGTCACTATTTACTATCCCTGCCTTGGGGAATAATGTTCGTAGTGTTCAGTGACGTATTCAAGACACAAGGCCGTACCCAGGATTTTTTTTTCGGAGAGGGTCTGACTCAAAGATTTCTTGTCGGGGGGAGGGGGTTACACAAAAAAACTTCAAAAAACGCATACAAAATTTGTTTATATACATTTTTGCTACGTTTTTACGAGTCAAACAAACATTTTTTAGGGGGGGGGGGGGTTCAAACACTCCTAACCCTCCTCTAGGTACGGCCTTGTCAAGACCCGATGAAACTTCCTCTACCAGAAAATTTACTGCAGAAGATTCAGTCCGAAAAGTTCTCCTTGGCATACTTTCATTTGAAAAGGCCTTCAAGTTCTAATCGTTTTTCTGCAACTTCAGAGATCCCCCTTCTGTGGAAACTATTTTCCTGAAATTCAAACATGCTTAAATTTCCTCAGACAATTTCCCCGGAACATTGCCACATGTAATATTAGTAGGCAAAGAGAGAGTAAGGCATCTAAAAAGAATTTCGTATAAGAATTCTGTTGAATTTCTTCAGTGTAAAATTTGTCCTGCAAAGTCCCCCCCCCTGAAAATTTACTTTCACACACAAAATTATATCTTCAAGATTATGTTCGGACAATTTTTGGGGAGAAAAAGTGGGGAAGGGACAAGCTGCCCTCTAACCTTTTTGTCACTTAAAAATGGCACTAGTCCGTTTAATTTTGGTTCAAAAGGGTCATCTACCGGTGTTTTCTGACCATTGGTTGCATAAGATCATTTCTGGCAAAAAATACAAAATTCGACATTTTTACAGATAGGAGCTTGAAGCTTGTACAGTATCGTTATCTGATGCACTGAATCTGATGGTGTAGTTTTCTGTATAATTTTATTTACCTATAGAATGTTTTCCCCCTTTTTCGAAAATCAGGCAAATATTATCAGACTCGAAGCCTTTTATGGGTAACACTAAGCTGAATGAATCTTCTATACTTTTAATCAGCATAATAATGCGATTCTTTTTATATATTTATTGATATCGAGATTCAGTTTTTTAGAGTTTTGGTTGCTATTGAGCCACTCGTTACCTCGAACTGTCAAACAGTTCGTGGTAACGAACTGTGACCTGGCTCAATAGTAACCGAAACTCTAAAAACCGAATTTCGATATCAATAAATATATAAAAAGAATCGCATTATTATACCGATTAAAAGTATAGAAGATTCATTCAGCTTAGTGTTCGGAATCCCAGCTATTCTAAAAAATGGGAAACAACCCCTAAGAGTCATAAAATCTAAATCAAAATCGCATCATCAGATTCAGCGTTTCAGAAAATCTTACTGTAGAGGTTTCAAGCTCCTATCTGCAAAAAATTTGGTATTTTTACTTTTTGCCAGAAGAAAGATCACGGATGCGTGTCTATTTGTCTGTTTGTTTTTCTTTTTCCCAGGGGTGATTGCATCAACCCAGTGGTCCTAGAATATCACGAGAGGGCTCATTCAAACATAAATTAAAATTTCTAGCGCCTTCTTTAATTAAATAACAAAATTTTTATAAAATAGAATTACTTTTTACCAAAAAAAAAAAATGTATTTTGTTGCTTTTCATTCTGAAGTCTTTAAAGGATTTATTATTATTTTTTTTTTTTTTTTTTTTTATAGAGTTCAGGGCACAAGAATAGGCTTAAAAATTAATGCTAGAGAGACTCAGTCACTGACACTGGGAATAAATGAAGGTAAAGCGGTGACGTCGATCAAGTGGATTGCACCCACCTAGGTAAAATCATCCAAGCACCCACCTAGGTGCAATAGCGCCGCCTTTATAAATAGCGATGTGGGTTTTACGCTTTTTTTCCACAGAGTCATTTCTTTTAGAAGTACCAGTCTTAGAAATCTCCGAGAGGGTTCTTTCCTTGGAAATTAAAGGTTTTAATGCCCATTGTAGCATTATGTGATACCTTGTTTTATGCTTGTGGTTGTGCACCAGCTGCCATTGCGTGCTTATGATTATTTGCCTTGATGCGTTGTCTTGATAGCTTTGTTTATAGTATTCTTTATTATAGGTTGCCTGGGTTTTAAATAAAGATTTATCTACCAAACATTACATGGTGTCAGAAGTGAGTGACCAATAATGGATGTCAACCAGCCAAGTATCAGTTGTGACTCGCTGTGTCTTCCAGCTGAATGGAAACGATTTGAGCAGCATGCTTGTCTTATGTTTGCTGGCCCATTATCTGGGAAAACTGAGAATATCATGTGCGCCTACTTACTTATTTGGGTGGGAGACAAGGGAAGAGAGATAGTTAATACTTTCACCTTCAGTGAGAGTGAAAAAGACAAGCTTGAGCCATACATGACAAAATTCAAAGATTATGCAACACCTAAAACAAACAGCGTGTTTGCAAGGTACGTCTTTCAGAAACGTGACCAACAGGAGGGAGAAAACATAGAAAGCTACATAACAGAGGTGAAAACCTTGGTTGAGGCCTGTAGCTACAGGGAAGCAGATGAAATGGTACGAAATAGAATAGTCTGTGGAACACTGAACCCACGTATCAGAGAGCGCCTGCTAGTAGAAGGGGATGCCCTAAGCCCCTAATCCTTGAAACAACTATAGAGCAATGTCGCATGTTTGAAACAACCCAGGCAAATTAAAGAACGTTTGATGAAGGTAGCATAAAAAAAGAAGTTGATTCCATTCATAAAATCATCCGCCGTCAAAGAAGAAGACACGACGAGTTCAAGACCACCAGCCCAAGATCTAGAAAATGCTACTTTTGTGGAGGTAGCTACAGCCCCAGTCATGCATGTCCTGCAAAAGGAAAAACATCTAAAAAGTGCCGCAAGCCTAACCCTTTTGCACGCGTCTGCAGAAGCAACAAAGTCGTAAATGTAGTTTCAGGCACCAACAACACACTTAAAAACTCTGATGATGAGGACGAGATATTTCTGCATGAAGTCTAAGAAACAAATAACAAGGAAGAAGCCATAGTTTCTCTCAAAATTAACGCCCAGTTGCCAGTTAGCTTCAAAGTTGACGCAGGAGCGCAAGCAAATATCCTTCCTATCAAGTATTTTGACATGCTCTTGCCAAAGCCAGAAATAACTAAGGCTAAGCAGAAGCTCACTAGTTACTGTGGTGGCAGGATTCCCGTTCTAGAAACATGTACTTTAAGCTGTACCTATGAACAATCAAGGCCTTCCAACCAGCAGTTCTACATTGTAGAAGCAGACTCTATTCCCATAATCAGTTTCAGATCAAGCTTGGATCTGAAACTTATTAAACTGATCATGAATGTCAACTCTGCTGCAAGCACTGAAGTACCAATCTGCAACTCTGTTTTGGAGGTTATTTAAGAATTTAATGATGTCTTTGATGGGCTAGGAAATCTGGATGGCAAGTGCCATATTTAATTGAAGGACGGGGCCATCCCTAAGGTTCATGCTGTAAGTAAAATTCCATCAGCTCTTTGCAACAAGCTTAAATCAGAGCTTGATAAAATGGAGAAAGACGGTGTCATTGAGAAGGTGACTCTTCCTACTGAATGGGTAAACTCCATGGTGGCCGTTCAAAAGAAAGATGGCACTGCCCGTCTCTGTATTGGCCCTGTGGATCTCAATAAATCCATCAGAAGACCCCACTACCCTATTCCAACGCTAGAAGACTCTACATCCAACTTGCATTGAGCAAAGTGCTTCAAAAAGCTAGACGCAAGTTCAGGATACTGGTCATTGTCGCTAGATGAGGAATCCTCAGACCTAACCACATTCAACACTATCCTTGGAAGATACCGTTTCAAGCGTATGCTGTTTGGCATTATTACAGCGCAGGAGGAATTCAAGAGGCAAAATGAGGAGGTGTTTGAAGGTCTCACTGGCTTTATAGTCATCATAGACGATCTGCTAGTTTTCGGTTCAACCCTGGAAAAGCATAATCAGCGTCTTGTTGCTGCCTTAAAGAGGGCTCTAGCAAAAGGGGTGAGGCTCAACCTCAGTAAATGTAAGTTTGGGGTACAAGAGGTTACATACTTTGGCGATATGATTGGCGAAAAAGGGATTCAACCTGATCCAGAGAAGCTACTTGCAATTAATGCAACGCCGAAGCCAGCGAACAAAGAAGAGCAGACCACCCTCCTAGGAATGCTAAATTACTTAGCCAGATACATCCCTAATCTATTAACAAAATGCAAGGACCTTCGTGCCATCTGCATAGACAAAGGCTTTGTTTGGGAAACAAAGCACGATGTTGCCTTAAAGGAAATAAAGGGCTCCATCGTGTCGCAACTTCACTTCTTTGATCATCAAACTACCTCAATTGACCTGACAGTCGATGCCTCATCACACGGCCTAGCAGCATACATCTCAACAAATGGACAGGCAATAGCATACACTTCACAAGCCCTTACGTCTACCGAGCAAAGATACTCACAGCTAGAGAAAGAACTTTACGCAATTGTATTTTGCTGCCGATACTTCCATCATTACAATTATGGAAGGTAAGTCGATGTGTTCACTGATCATTGACCTCTTGAAACCATCTTACGACAGCCTTTGCACAAGGACCCAGCAAGACTACAAAGGATGATGCTCCAGATTCAGCCATACGACTTGAGTTTCACTTACCAACCTGGTGCTGAAATACCAGTCGCTGATGCTTTATCAAGGCTCCTCCTATCAGACATGACAGGTGGAGCCACCCACCAGCCTCGACTGAACACAGACATAGAAAATCTGATTGTCAGCTGCTACACATGCAAAAAAACAGCAGGAGTCTGCAAAAAGAGCCACTAATCTGTTCACCAGTTTCAGTTCTCCCCTGGCAACAAGTTGCCTGTGACATATTCACCTGGCATGGAGCCAGCTACCTCCTAGTGGTGGACTATCATAGCCGCTTTTTTTAAACTGATCTATTGCGTGAATTAACATCTGCAGAAGTCATTTAGAAACTGAAGTCACATTTTGCCCGTCATGGTATACCCCAGGTCATGATGTCCGATAATGGTAGACAATTTGTGTCCCAAGAAATCAAAAGGTTTGCCAGAGACTGGGGATTTGAGTTAAAACTTAGATTTGAGTTAAAAACTTCCATTCTGGAATACCGTAACACCCCAATAGACGGTTTAGCTGCCCCCTCACAAATGCTCATAAGCCGCCAGCTCCGCTCAAAACTGCCATGCACAGAAAAGCCCTTGGAAAAGAGAGTGGTACAGACTTCTGAATTCTTGGCGAGCAGAAAGATAGCTCAACCCAGAAAGAAATCCTACTCTGACCGACATGCTAGAGAACATCCCGAGCTCAGAGGAGGTGAACAGGTCTTCTTCAGAAAACAGCCGGAAATGCCGTAGAAAAGGGGGAAATAATTAAAGAGGCAGATGAGCCTAGATCGTACTACCTATCAACTAAAGATGGTACAATCCTTCATTGCAACCGAAGACACTTAATCAAAGCAGCCTCTCCACTCACACCTGATGATAGACCTGCCGTGAAGAACCCCTTCGGGGCTGTGTCAAGGTCACTAAACCAGGGACAGGTTGCAGATTGTCCTGACACTGCCACAGGCATGAATATGCACAGATTATTGCAGAGATTCCCGACTACCACCACCGAGCCCGGTATGGCCATAGATGAGCCCCACCTGCCAGCAAGTGAACCGTCTAGCACAATTGAAGCACAAGCAACAGCTGCTCAGGCCACAAGATCCGGTAGAGTGGTGAAGCCACCAGAGAGACTAAACCCATAATGAATAAGGAAGTGACAATGAAGCATTTGTGTCTAGTAAAAGTCTCCCAAAACCCATTGGCAGCTGATGGGAGTGAGCCTTGTGCCTCCCGGTGTAGTGTTCTGTTGTGTCCTGCATTCATTGATAATTTGCCAAGTTATGGCAGTTAGCAGAGTAAGCCTAGCGCCTCCACGCCTAGAGGTAGAAGGAGCTCATCTCTTTTAAATAGCTGAAGGGGGATGTAGCATTATGGGACACCTTGCTTTATGCTTGTGTCAAGGTGATTTTAAGAGTCAAGGTGATTTGATAGAACCTCCGCCCTCCCAAATACACCCAATTTCAAAACAAACATCCAAACAGCGTTTAGAGATACCATTTTTTCAGCATTGTCGAAAGGTTCAGTAATTATGTATTTGGAGATGTCAATCCCTGTCTCAACGCCTCAGGTCAAGGGCTGAAAGCTGTGCGATTTGTTTATTGTTCACATATATTATATGCTATTGAGGAAAGGTATGATTGTTTGACTTCTACTTTCCCAAAATACAAATGGCATTAAGATCAGTCTTTCAGGGAATGTTGAAGGGAGTGTTGAACTAAATCATAACATGTTATGTGTATATGGGTTGTCAGAAGAGTTTAATTAAAGAATGACTGAGCGCATTAATTTGGATTTTATTTTGAAATGATAAGGATATGATCAATTTACCAAAAAGGCAATATTTGCACAACACTGCTTCTGCAACAACTGCTGCTAACAATGCCTTCAGGGCTGGCAAAACCACCCAGGACTCCAAGGCAAAGATTTTGAGCTATTCCCATAAGGGCATGTAAGGTTTTATGAATGGGTGGTCAAATAAAATTCAGATGGATTTCATTTGATTTTAAATTCGAAATTATTTTGCTCTTTTTAAGAGTCAAGGTAAATTGAGAGAGCCACCCACCCGCCCCCACTTCTGAAACAAACACTTAGAGGTGGCTCATTTGGTTGAAATTGAAAGTTCTAGCTCCTTTTTGAGGATCAATAGTGACGGAGATCAAATAGCCTCCCTCCCATTCCCTTCTTATCACCAAACGTATCCAACTGAAATTGTGCGATGGCAATTTTATTCAAAATAATCGACAGAACACATAACATTGCCTCCAGGGCTGGCACAACCAAGCAGGACTCTAGAGCTAGGATTTTAAGTTATGCCCTGGTGGTATGTAAGGTTTATATGAATGGGTAGTCAAATTAAATTCAGATGGGTCTCATTTGATTTTAAATTCGAAATTACTCTGCTATTTATAAGAGTCAAAGTGATTTAAGAGAACCCCTTCCCCACGCCCATTTCCAAAACAAACATCCAAACAACGTTTAGAGATATAATTTTTTCAGCATTGTCAAAAGGTTCAGTAATTAATATATTTGGGGATATCAACCCCCCCCCCCCGAGGCCTCAGGTCAAGGGATGAAAGCTGTGTGATTTGTTCAACGTATAGTATATGCTATTGAGAAAAGGTATGAATGTTTGACTTCTACTTTCCCAAAATACAAATAGCATTAAGAAGAGTCTTTCAGTGAATGTTGAGGGAAGTGTTTAACTAAATCATAACTTGTTGTGTGTATATGGGTTGTCAGATGGGTTTGACTCAGGAATGACTGAGTACCTTAATTTGGATTTTTTTTTTTTTAAATGACAAGGGATACGATCAATAGACCAAAAAGGCAATATTTGTACAACACTTCTTCTACAACAACTGCTGCTTCTACTGCTACCACAAGTAACATTACTTCTACCACTACAATCACTAAACTATTACTTATGTAGCTAGTACTACTAAGGTTAAGGATATTAAAATAAAACTCTGAGGAAACGTTGAGGGGGAAGTTGAACTAAATCAAAACATACTATGTGTATACAGATTGCTGATTCGGACGTAATAGCAATATTTCTGGAACGGCTTTTTATATCAAGAGGAAATTTCAGGGGTATTATCACAGGGACGTTCAGTTTACCAAAAGGTTAAATTTACCTTTTACTTCTGCTATTAATGCTGCTGCTACTACTGTTAATACCAATAATTATACACTAATATTGCTATTACTGTTCCTACTACCACCATTTACTACTATGATACTAGTACAGTTAAGGCTACACGCATGGAGGTGAAAATTTCACAGAATATTGAGGGGGACTTTGAACTAAATCAAATCACACTATGTGAAAGCAGATGTGTAAAATAGCGTATCTTAAGAAGGGATTTGGTTATTAAGTTGAAACTTTTGAAGAATACTTAAAAGGAAAGATCAATTGACAAAAGATAAGATATGCATGTTACTACTAACACTAATACCACTGCTACTTTTACTTATGCTACTACTGCTACTATGCTATTCCAACTACTACTTCAATTGCAGCAACTTGTAAGGCTTATAGCATTAAGGTGAAAAGGGCGTCAAAAGTTCGTTAAAAGCGCACATGATCAATATTTTTGGAACGACCTAAGATATCAAGGTGAAACTTCTGGGGCATCATGAAAGAGATGCTCAACTGAACAAAAGGCAATAGGTGCTACAGCTATTAATACTTCTGCTACTACTGTTACTGCTTCTACTAATACAACGGTAACGCTGCTACTGCTTCTACTACTACCAAAACTACTGTAATAATAGTACTTTTAAGTTTGAGTCTATGAAGGTAAAATTTAAGAGAATATTGATGGCAAATTCGAACTAACAAAAGACATTATTTGCATTCAGATTGTCAAAAAAACAAATCTGAAGAAAGATTGGATTAGGTTTGGACTCTCAGAGAATACTTAAAATGAAAAATCAATTGACCAGAAAGCAATATATGCAAACTAGGCCTACTACTAATACTACTGCTACTACAACATTTACTAGTTTTACTGCTACTTTTACTATTGCACTAATTACTACTTCTATCGGAAGTAATTTTAAGGTTAAGAATATTAAAATGAAAATTTCAAGAAGGCTATGAATATACAGGTTATCAAAAGAGCAAATTGACAATATCGTAGCAATGGCTAATTGTATTAAACTGAGCAGTCACACAACTGCTTGGACTACTTTTAAAATATCTACCTAAGGGTTTGAAGAATTTTAAAATACAAATAAAAAATAATAGCATTTCAAAACTTTTTAATATTCAATTAGGTGACAAAAAGTATTGATAAGGTAATTTAATCCTGAATAAAATAATACGTAATGAATAGAGTTTAAGTTTGTTATATTTCAATGTTAGATACAAAAATAGTTTTAACGGCTTTTTTTGTTTCCTGAATAGTAAATTACAAAATATGTTGAATTCATAAAACAGCAAAAATAAATTAAAAATAAATAATATTAGTTAAATCATCACACCAATGAAGACTAAATCTTGCGAATTTTCAAAGAAATAGACGTAAAATTAGAATGAAATAAATATTCAGCTAAAATTATAAAACTGTTTTAAAACTAAAAACAAACTGTTAATCAAATCCAGAATTTGTTGTTAACTAAATAAATACAACTAAAAAAATCCATGACCCTCTCATTCGGGCATTGTAAAATCTTGCTGTTCTTCAACTATTTGTCTCTGTTGTTTTGACATTCCTCCCAATTTTACGGCTAAAAGGAAAATACAGTATATTAATGCTTTGATATCTCAAGAATTTCGGAATTTAGGCTTTCTGATCTTTGTTTCTATTTTTATTTTTATACAGAAATAATCAAACATGAAGATGTCTAAAAATAGTTTATCGTATCCAGCCCAAGATTTATACTTGAACATTTAAAAAGAGCTGAACAAATATTTTGAACATCTTGACTTGGAGGGTCAAAGGTCATACGCGATATTTTTTGTTTTTCAGAAAATAAAGACACGTGAGTCTAATTTGAAAAATTAAGCCAAATAATGCCAACTAATTCTGTCTAAATTTAACTAAACTTTATTTCTGCCAACTAATGAAGGTAATTGCAGCAATTTGCCTCTTCTTGAGGCAAAAAAGTGACAAAAATGTCACTTCTCACCAAAATAGTGTTTTTCTTTTCTCAGCATCCAAGTCAGGTTAGGTTAGGTCATTGTCTGTATATAGTTTTCTTGCTTTTAAATCCTTACATGAAAATCTTTTTTTGGCGTAATTATAAATTGCCTCTCATTCAGTGTAAATATTCAATGTTTTTATCTTACTTATGTTACTCAGACACCTTAATGACTTCCAACAATTAAATCAAATTGATCAAAGATGGATTTTATAAAATTTAGATAAAAGTTGCATTCCTTTCAGCAGATTTTCACCTCGTTGTAACCATATTATAGCTTGTCTTTAATTAAATAATGCATTGGAATTTTGGTCAGGTTATGTTGAATTACTTTAGGTTACACGCATTAGGTGACCCCCCCCCCTCTTCTAAAATTTGTGTGGTAGTTTTCATGATTTTGTTACTAAAGCATTGTATTTTCTTTTATTTCATTAACATTTACCAAACTTCGCTTCTCGAGTGTTTTATATAATAGAAAAGTACCAAATTTATTTTTATCAATATAATATATATTCTGAACTATAAATCTACTCTATATTAATAAACCAAATACCTTAAAAGGAGATTTAAGCAATAATATTCACAAGTTTCCAGCTTCACAACCTTGACGACTACAGGCAGGTAGGGTTGCCATCTGGTGAGAAAAAATATCACTACATTTTACCGATTTTCTTGTTGATTTAGTGACTTTTTTTAATAATCTATTTATTTATGTGCAAATTTAGTGATTTTTTTTAGACAGGAAAAAAATCACTAGAAATAATTATAAATCACCAGGGGCGGCAACCCTTTAGGCAGGTATGCAGATCACTATTGGCAGGTTGTCAATTGTGTTGATGAGTTGTTGCACAAAAAGATAAGGCATGACTTAAACTTGGCAACCACCAGGATGACAACTGAAGGATAGTCATAGTTAAAAATACAGTCCTAGCGTATCCAAAATAGGACTCACTGTGGTTTATGCTCGAGTAATCCCCCTTAACGTTATGACCAAGATATTCCATAAAGATTTATCAAGAATTTCATTTCTATGACCTGGGCAGCTTATCGATAGAGCGTATTTGATTTTTAAGTGGTGTAGGAGGACACTAACATAAATGGTATCTTAAATTTAATTAGAGGCTTTCTTCAGGTTCAACCTTATAAGCGAAAACAAAATGAAACAAAGCAAGCTGATGATTGGTGATTTGAAATAAAAACTGGTGATGAACTGATTTTGAATTTATTATATTGTATGTTGTTAAGATATTGAATTTATTCAATATGAACTGGTTTTGAATGTATTCTATTGTTTGTTGTTAAGATATTTAATTGATTTAATATGAACTTGTTTTGAATTTATTCTATTGTACGTTGTTAAGATATTGAATTTATTCAATATGACCTGGTTTTGAATGTATTCTATTGTTTGTTGTTAAGATATTGAATTTATTTAATATTAACTGGTTTTGAATTTATTCTATTGTACGTTGTTAAGATATTGAATTTATTCAATATGAACTGGTTTTGAATGTATTCTATTGCATGTTGTTAAGATATCAAATTTATTTAATATGAACTGGTTTTGAATTTATTCTATTGTACGTTGTTAAGATATTGAATTTATTCAATATGAACTGGTTTTGAATTTATTCTATTGTATGTTATTAAGATACTGAATTTATTCAGTATTAACTGGTTTTGAACTTATGCTATTGTATGTTGTTAAGATAGGTAGATTTTAGCGCTGAACTACTTACATTTAGACCATTTATAAGTTATTAATAGGCCTTAAATCGCCATTTTTATTATTATAAGGGTAAATATAATACGTTTTTATTTAATTAATATTATATGTTATTATAAGGATATAAATGCTTTTTATGACTATGAACCTTCTTCAATTATTAAATAAATCCTAAGCCGATGCATATAAATGAGCTCGAAAGTCTACCAAAATAAAAAAAAATGGACAATGGGGAGGCCAATGAAACAGTCATTTTTTATGTTTTTCTGAGGACTATAAAATAGAATCTCGGGGGGAGGGGTATTTTCAGCTGAGGGTAAACGAATTGGAATAAAGATGCCATGAAAAAGGGAAACTTACAGTCTTTGGACATTCCCCATGCCAAACATTTTTGCAGTCTACAATATTGGCATCTATTTCGGCTATCTTTGTTGATCACACAGTTTTTTATTCTTAAACATTGGTAGTTTGTCTTGCGGAATTGTGATCTCTTGTCTTGTGATCTCTTGAAGAATGCTTTACATCCTTCACAGGTCATTACTCCATAATGGTTTCCACTTGACTTATCCCCGCAAATCTTGCACAGGATAATTTTAATTTGGTCTAGAAAATAAAAAGAAAGTTAGAAAAAGATTAGGTATGAAAAAAATTTGTAAATAAAAGCTGGTAAAATTATTAGGCTAAGGTAAAAGGCACATTGTGTTAACAAGTTTGAGACAGATGGAACATTCTCATAAGATCGTTTAGACCCCTTCCTCCCGAAGCTGCATTTAATAAAATTGACAGTTCCACTCTAAGGGAAGATACTTGAATTTTAGGCTGCACTAATAATGGCACACTTTTGTTAAACTTGCTGCTCGCCACCATGCACGCATGATATTTCAATTGGACAAACACCTGAGTCTATATAATCTTAGTCTTGAAAAAAAAAATAGATTTACAAAAATGAACCAATTATTGCTTAATTTAGTTCATTTTTTTATCCATGATATTTTTAACTTATTATTTACATAGGTAGTGTTTTTTTATTATAGCTTTATCAGTTATTTACAGGCTAAAAAAAATAATAAGTTATTCATTCATGGCTGCCATCAGAGATATTCCTGAATAATTCTTCTGTCAATGATCATGGTAGTTTATACAGAAGATGAAATATAACTAAAACAAATAAAAATGATTATGATTAGTTAATCAAGAATACAACTAAAATCTGACGAGCACAGTCAAAATTTTTCTCTAAAAGAGTTAAAATGACTTTTCTTTTCTTGCTTTATATTTTAATTTTTTACATTATAACAAACAAAATGTGCAGCGCACTATGGGAAGGCCATCGTTTCGCTTAAACCCCTCCTTAGAATACTAGGATAAACTTAGCCCTTTACTTAAAACATTAGAAAAAAAAATACTTCGAGAAAGATTCCAGTCTATCCTCTTAAACTTATAATCCTTCTGGAGAGAAACGAAAGGGGAGGGGGAGAGGCTTACGTTGAAATTAAGGAAGTTGTTTTTCAGAGGTAGAAAATTAGCCTACCTGTCTAACATGATACGTGTATTTCTCATGAATAATTTTTGGCCTGGCCATTCTATTTTGACTAGATCTGATTTGAATTCTAATGTTTAATTTTTGTGTTCATAAAAAGTGAACGAACTAAATATATACAACTCATATATGATAACTCAATTAAGGCTGACCAACATTGGGCTCAATTATGGCTGCTCACTTGCAATTACAAGACAGAACAGCTTAAATGTCTGCCAAAAAGACTTGAAGAAACTGAAAACGAAAACCGAACCTGTTTTCGTTTCTTTTCAGGTCAAGTTCGTTTAGGACTTCAGTAAAAATTATGGTTACAGCTGGAGAGGTGGCCAATGTTTTCCCCCCCCGCTAAAAGTACCCAACCAGAATTTACTCCTCCTTCCACCAAATATACATCCCTACAGGAAATATTCCCTCCGAATATATCCTATTGCAAAATCCCCCCCCTTTTTTGGCTGACTGTTCTCCAATCATCTTCATTGTGTTATATTAAAAGGGCTTGAACTTTTAATTCCTGACCTAATCAGCTCCTTCTGAAGTTTTTACGACCATTAGGTAAATGTGGATAAAGAAGGGGTAGTCCGACTCCTACACGGAATCAATTTAGCTCATTTTGGGGTTTCATATTACGCTTTACTTCAATAATATGAGCGTCAAAACGAAATATTCCCAGAAATGAAGAATTAAATATCTATCACATTTTTATTCCCTTTTAAAGTTTATTATGTAAATTCCCCTATCAGATACCCCCCCCACCCTCAAACCAAACAAAATACTGGTTATGGCCCTGGAGATTGTACAATCATTTTCTACTTCAAACTTCTCTCATCTCTCTATCTTAGAACAAATTCTGTATTTATCTGATGGCTCAATGAGACGTTTCGGCATCAAATGCATCCTTTGAAGTATATCCTTTGAATATATCCTAAATACGAAAGAATCAGAGAACAAAGTTGTAGAAGTTTAAATTTCTTTTTTTTTGTAATTTGTCCATTGTTTACACATAGTTTTTGTAATTGGGAAATATACAAACATTTTTCACAGGGGAGCCTTCTGGTGGGAAGGGGGACTGTCTGAGGTAATCTTCAGTGGGAAAAAATATTTGGGAATAATTTCCTTTTCATGGGGATGAATTTTCTATAGGAAGGAGTCTTTTCTTTGGGTTAGGAGGATAAATTATGTACGATGGTATTTTTCAGGGCGGGGGGAGTAAACACCTAGAACCAGTTGGATCAACCCTAATTCAACGCTGCATTGAATTTTAAAAAATCCCTTAAAAATAAAAAAGGCAAAATATACCCGATGAAACCAAGGAGGCATTTGTGGTGCCTAAATGACACTTTAAGCTTTCATTCAGGGTGGTTCTGACGAGGTTCAATTTTAGCTTAACAGAACGAATAATGTTACTTTCGGGTTCAGATAAACAAAAAATTATTTGGTTCGATTTCAAAAGATTCCAATCTGACTTATCCTTCAAAACAAAACCGTTAAACAGGATATTTTGTATACAGAACTTTAGATTTGAAATGTCGGTATTGCACCTTAGCAAATTCTCTTTTTAATTGTCGTTTCAAATGGTAGATTCGCAACACTTAAAGGAATTTGGCTTAAGCAACTAATTTGATTTTCTGAACATTATGACTGTATTTGTGGTTTTTGCCGGCACCACTAACACAAGGATCTATTTTTCGTTTATATTTCATCATTTCAGTCATATAAATGTTATTAAAATACGGGGAAGGAAAGTCTAAGAGATAAAGATTTCTTGGAGAGTAAGGGGTGGGGGGAAAGCCCTTCAGTCTTACTCGCATGCATGCTGGCATTCTATAGCAAGGTATCCCATGATGGTATATAGCAAGACGTTTTGATGAGGGACTAAGTGGCCAATGAAATTTGTATAACCCATAGTTTTCTTAAACCAATTTCCACCCTTAAGGAGACTAATAAAAAAAAACTAATTTTTACTGATGAAAGTAAAGAACTAAGATTAAAATTAAAAATAAACAAAGTATATTGCTTCTTATTTTACGGAACATATATCCTTATTATTGGCATAGACAAATTGACGCTAGATATATAGACGCTAGAACTGCAGACGAAAAAGTATTGATTTTGTGTCTTCAAACCCTTTGAAGACGCCTATCATTCAGTCTTTTATTTTCTGTAGGGTACTCATGACCGATTGACTCAATCAGCCTATGATCCTGAATATTTCTTATTGCTCATCATAAAGATAGAAAAACTGTTACTTTAAGATTCTAAATTTTCTAATTATAACGAAAACATACCTTAAACATACGTTATGATAAACCGTAAACGAAAATTACACTTGAAAGCTGAGCATAGTCCAATTCAAGCAAGGGCAGATCAAGAACTTTTTAGGGGGGGGGGACAAAATACATTGATCTGTTAAACTTGCGTTAGGGGCAAGTTAAATTAACGCAAAATTGAGTTTACTAAGTAAATTACACGACTTTATACTATGTTAGGGGGGATGCACCCCTTCGCCCCCACCCCTAGAACCAGGGGCCTACACTGGGCACAAAAAAATTTGGGGCACAGAAATACAAATCAATAATCTAACAGTTATAATCATTTTACAATTTTTGAAATTTCATTTTTATTAAAACTAAGTAGAAGGCACAGCCACAGTTAATAGATGAAAATAACTAACAAGTTATTAATTAATAACTAAAATAGAACTAAATCAAAAGTAATCAAATAGTTTTGTAGGGGACATAATCGTGTACCTGAATCATAAAATGAAATTAACTCTTACCAGGAGCAGGAACTTGGGTTGAATGAATGGTATTTCCATCAATAAAACCTGGGATATTCATCCTAGGGGTATATTGATGGAATCTATATTCAGGTGTGATGTGACAGTCAGTGCTTGAAATGGAACTGCCACTTGAGGTAGGAACTTGGGCGAAATATCCGTTCATAACACGTGGACTGCTAGTCCAATGGGTATATTGATACAATCCCTTTTCAGGGGTGACGTTAAAGTCAGTGCTTGAAATGGAACTGCCGTTTGAAGCAGAAACTTGTGCAAAATATCCGTTCATATGATCCGAAATATTCGTCCAATGGGGATATTGATGCAAACCATTTTCTGTGGTTATGTGACAGTCAGTGCTTGAATTTGCCCAAGTTCCACTTGAAGAAGGAACTTGGGCAGAATGAAGAGGATATCTATCCATGGGACATGGAGTATTCATACACGGGGTATATTGATCTGGTGAATTTGTCAAGTTGTTATGTTGACTTTCTCCATTTTCAGGAGCAACATAGCTGTTATTGTTAGAATCAAATTGCCAACAATTATGAGCACTATGATTCAACTCCGAAGCTTTGTCAAAGGCAGACTTCCAAAATTCGTCATAATCGTCAAAACTTAAACGCGCTGCTATTACTACAATATTAGATCTGATCTGACATCATACAACTGATACAAACACCTTCTGATACAAACACCTTCCTGTGTCTCTGTGTCTCTTGTGTTCGTATCAATCTGATACAGACACCTTGCTGTGTTTGTATCAATTAACCTCGATTACATTACACCTCATTAGTTGAAAATGACCGGGAGAAGATCCAATTAAGACCCTCGTTTTTCATTGGTTAAAGATAAGTAAGGTAGTTTTGTGATTTCACGATCTGGGAATTCAATCTAAACTATATCTAATATTGGTCCAACTGGTCCCTAGGGTAATTTTAATAAAAACTGTTTACAAAAATATGCGAAAATACAAACAGACAAAAAACGGATAAAAAAAACAGGTGAAATTAAAATAAATGAAATCATTAATGATGCAAAAAAGACGTTGCTAGTCAAGAAGATACTAATAGGAGCGTAAGCCCATTTGAGCAGAATAATGTGCCTGGTCCGGTTCAAGAAGCAGAAGAGTCACTCCTTTGATTATTTCCCAAGACATTAAAATTTCTTTCCACAACTTTGAATCTTAGGAAGGGTACATATCATGGGTGCCGGCAGGGGACCCATACCCCCCTCCCCTGGTAAGCTGGGACCCTAAAGTAATTATACAGAAACAAAAAAAAGCAGGAAAGCCACTATAATCAGAAATGTTTCCCCTAAACCGGGGAATTTTTGTACGATACGTTTTTTGTGTTTTATTATCATGTATCTATTTTTCAAGGAGTGATTGTATTTATCTAGTTGTAGCTTTGAAAAAGATTTAATTTTTTACAGTTATGAAGTATACAGGTGTCAAATATATCGGTTTTTGGTATTTAAAATTAAAAATAATTAAATTAAAAATATTTATTTTATTTTCTTAATCTTTGTTTTAATGATTTAATTTGATTTTGCGGTACTTTTTATAAACAATTGAGTCTAAAGGTATAAAATATTTGGTGTTTGATAACCAAGTTCAAAAATGTCGATATTGTTAAAAATTAATTAAAAAAAAACAAGTTTTTTCAACTGAAAGAAAGACGCGACACTAAAACTTAAAACGAACAGAAATTATTCCGTATATGAACGGGGCTGCCCCCTCCTCAACCCCTCGCTCTTTACACTAAAGCTTTTTATTGTTTTAAAAAACAAAGTTGTGAGACAGAGTCAAGCTTTAGCATAAGAAGCGAGGGGTTGAGGAGGGGGTAACCTCTTTCATATACAGAATAATTTCTGAACATTTTTGGGTTAATGCAGCTTTTATTTTGGTTCACCGTACGTGAACAATTCAAACGAAGTTTGCATATTAATTTTTCTTTTTTTTGGCTAAATGGCCTTCCCGAAATTTTGTTCAGACGTAACTTACGCAACGAAGTTCTATATTCGTATATTTTTATTACGTATATTAGGGGGTTTGCCCCTTAGTCAATATCTCGCTCTTTACGCTAAGTTCAAATGTTTGTTCCAGCTCTTTAAGAATGACCCCAGTAGAGAGGGAGGTGCTACTCCAGGACGACACCCCTGCTGCCACCTATAACTTTTTGTACATAATTTATGGATGATTATGTGTGTCGGTCGATTTATTTGATGTTTTTTATGGATTTTGTCAGTGAGAATTTGAAAAACAGGAATTTTGTCACATTTTTGTATGAAACCTATGATTTGGGATGGTTAATTTGCTATTTTTGACTTTTCTGAGCTAGATTTCTTAGCCTTTCATAGGTGTGTCCTTTCAGAAAATTATGATTTGGGAGGTATAGTTTGCTTTTTGGACTTTTCATAGCTAGGATTATTTGTCACTCAAAGGTGTTTGTTTTATGAAACTTCGAGTTTGGGATGAGTATTTGGTTATTTCAGACTTTTCTGAGCTAAGGTTTCTTAGTATTTCGTAGGTGAATGCTGTCTGAAACTTATGATTTGGGATATATAAATTACTATTTTGGGCTTTTCTGAGTTGGATTTCTTAGTCTTTCATAGGTGTGTGATGTCTGAAACCTATGATTTGGGATGTGTAGTTTGCTATTTTCGACTTTTCTGAGCTAGGTTTCTTAGCCTTTCATAGGTATGTGTTGTCAGAAAATTATGATTCGGGATGTCTAGTTGGCTACTTCAGGCTTTTCTGAGTTAAGGTTTTGTAGTATTTCCTAGGTGAATGTTGTCTGAAACCAATAGTTTGGGATGAGTAGTTTGCTTTTTCAGGCTTTTATGAGCTAGGTTTTTTAGACTTTGGTTGGTGTGTGTTGACTGAAACTTATGATTTGGGATATGCAGTTTGCTATTTTTGACTTTTCTGAGTTGGATTTCTTAGTCTTTCCTAAGTGTGTCGTGACTGAAACCTATGATTGGGATGAGTGGTTTGCTATTTTTATCTCTTCTAAGCTAGATTTCTTAGCCTTTCATAGGTATGAGTTGTCTGAAACATATGATTTAGGATGTATAGTTTTCTATTTTAACATTTAAGAGCTCTGATTATTATTCAGTAATATGCGGTTGTTGTCTGAAACTTATAGTTTGGGGTGACTTGTTTCGCTATTTCAGGCTTTTCTGAGCTAGGTTTCTTAGCCGTTCTTACGTGAATGATGTCTGAAACCTATGATTTGGGATATATAAATTACTATTTCGGGCTTTTCTGAGTGGGATTTCTTAGTCTTTCATAGGTGTGTGTTGTCTGAAACCTATGATTTGGGATGGGTGGATTGCTACTTTTGACTTTTCTGAGCTGAATTTCTTAGCCTTTCATAGGTGTTTGTTGTCTGAAACCTATAGTTTGGGATGACTAGTTTGCTATTTTTGACTTTTCTGAGCTAGGTTTCTTAGCCGTTCTTAGGTGAGTGTTGTCTGAAACCTAGGATTTGGGATATGTAAATTACTATTTCGGGCTTTTCTAAGCTAGATTTCTTAGTCTTTCATAGGTATGTGTTGTCTGAAACCTATGATTTGGGATGTGTGGGTTGCTATTTTTTGACTTTTCCGAGCTGGATTTCTTAGCCGTTCATAGGTGAGTGCTGTCTGAAACTTGTGATTTGAGATGGTTAATTTGCTATTTCCGGCTTTTATTAGCTAGGTTTCATAGCCATTCATAGGTGTGTGTTGTCAGAAAATTACGATTTGGGATGTGTAGTTTGCTATTTGAACTTTTCAGAGCTAGGATTCTTAGTCCATCATTGGTGTTTGTTGTCTGAAACCAATAGTTTGGGATGACTAGTTTGCTATTTCAGGCTTGTTCATTTTGAATTTCTGTCATGAAATGCAAGATTTGGAAAATTAGGGTCTTAGTCCCCCAGCTCAGTATTAGGGTCCCAGTCCACCAGCCTGAATGGTGGAAATTCACTAGCTCAGAATTGGGGTCTTAGTCCACCAGCCTGAATGGTGGAAATCCACTATCTCAATCTTGGTGACTCAGTCCACCAGCCTGAATGGTGGAAAGTCACTAGCTCAGACTTATTGTCTTAGTACACCAGCCCGACTGGTGGAAATTCACTAGCTCAGAATTGGGGTCTTAGTCCACCAGCCTGACTGGTTGAAATTCACATTAGACGACACAAAAACTTACACACACACAAAAACTTACACACACACACACACACACGCACACAAAAACATACACATGAACACAAAAAAACTAACAAACACAAGTACAAAAACATACACACACACACACACACACACACACACACACATACACACACACACACGAAAACTCACACACACACACAAAAACTTACACACACACAAAAACTTACACATGAACGCGAAAAATTACATGCACACAAAAACTTACATTCACACAAAAACTTACACACACACACACACACAAAACTTACACACACAAACACACGAAAACTCACACACACACACGCCAAAACTCATAATTTTCTGAAAGGACACACCTATGAAAGGCTAAGAAATCTAGCTCAGAAAAGTCAAAAATAGCAAATTAACCATCCCAAATCATAGGTTTCAGTCAACACACACCTACGAATGGCTAAGAAATCCTGATCAGAAAAGTCAAAAAATAGCAACCCACACATCCCAAATCATAGGTTTCAGACACCACACACCTACGAAAGACTAAGAAATCCGGTTATGAAAAGTCAGAAAGGGAAATTACATAGCCCAAATCATAGGTTTCAGACATCACGCGCCTATGAAAGACTAAGAAATCTAACTCAGAAAAGCCCGAATTAGTAATTTACATATCCCAAATCATAAGTTTCAGACAGCATTCACCTACGAAATACTATGAAACCTTAGCTCAGAAAAGTCTGAAATAGCCAACTACTCATCCCAAACTCGAAGTTTCAGACAACAAACACCTATGAGTGACTAAGAATCCTAGCTCTGAAAAGTCCAAAAAGCAAACTATACCTCCCAAATCATAATTTTCTGAAAGGACACACATATGATAGGCTAAGAAATCTAGCTCAGAAAAGTCAAAAATAGCAAACTAGTCATCCCAAACTATAGGTTTCAGGCAACAAACACCTATGAAAGGCTAAGAAATCCAGCTCAGAAAAGTCAAAAGTAGCAATCCACCCATCCCAAATCATAGGTTTCATAGAACACACGCCTATGAAAGACTAAGAAATCCAGCTCAGAAAAGTCAAAAATAGCAAACTACATATCCCAAATCATCGGTTTCAGTCAACACACACCAACGAAAGACTAAGAAACCTAACTCAGAAAAGTCAAAAATAGCAAACTATTCATCCCAAACTATTGGTTTCAGACAACATTCACCTACGAAATACTAGAAAACCTTAGCTCAGAAAAGCTTGAAATAGCAAACTATACATCCTAAATCATAATTTTCTGACAACTCATACCTATGAAAGGCTAAGAAATCCAGCTCAGAAAAGTCGAAAATAGCAAACTACACATCCCAAATCATAGGTTTCAGACACCACACACCTATGAAAGACTAAGAAATCCAACTCAGAAAAGTCAAAAATAGCAAACTACATATCCCAAATCATAAGTTTCACTCAACACACACCAACGAAAGGCTAAGAAACCTAGCTCATAAAAGCCTGAAATAGCAAACTACTCATCCCAAACTATTGGTTTCAGACAACATTCACCTAGGAAATACTAGGAAACCTTAGCTCAGAAATGCCTGAAGTAGCAAACTACACATCCCAAATCATAGGTTTCAGACAACACACATCAACGAAAGACGGGTGCTCGGGGAGAGCCTTTGTGGGTCTGTGGGTCCCTTGAGGGTCGGTGGTCCTTGGGGCGCTCGGGGGGCCCTTTGGGGACCGTTGGATGGGCTTTGGGGGGCCGGGGATGGCATTTGGGGGTCTGGGTATGCCTTTGGGGCCCCGGGTGGGTCTTTGGGTGCCGGGGGGACATTTGGGGACCGGTGGAGGGCCTTTGGGACCCCATTGGTCCTTTGGGAGCTCGATGTGCCTTTGGGGGGCCCGGGGATGGCATTTGGGGGTCTGGGTGGGCCTTTGGGGCACCGGTGGCCCTTTGGGAGCTTGGGGGGGCCTTTGAGTGTCCGGGGGGACAGTTGGGGGCCTGGGGGACATTTGGGGACCAGTAGAGGGCCTTTGGGAGCTTGGGGGGCCTTTGAGGACCGGGGGGTTCCTTTGGGGTTGGGGTAGGAGGATTGGAACCCTTTGGGGTTGGGTTAGAGGACCTCACAACACTGTTCAAATGAAACTTGTGTATTATAACGACCACAGAGTTTCACCTTTAAATTCTCTTCTAAAATCTCTTCAAAAATCTTCTTTTAAAATGTCTCTATCTGTTTCGCCGAAATAGTTCCATAACCTGTCTAAAACGGTTTTGCCCAAATAATCCCTAAACGCAAATTCAGCGTGTTCCTTTGTTATTGGCATCTCTGCGCTAACGCATTTCAAATTAATAGGAAACCTTTTCGCGCGCTAAAACAATTCATCGCTAAGATGTTTCTTGCCTAATTGTTTCCATGGCCTTTGGTTATTAATATCCTTTGGAGTTCGACCAGTAGAACTGTTCCCGAGGCAAAGACATTAATGACTTGGATCTATTCCTGGAGCAGTACCTGTCAGACATTACTAAACTTTGCCCGGAAACAATTTGATTAATGACTGACAGCAAAGTGAGAAAAATACTATTTTTCCATTCTCACTGACAAAAACCATGAAACATACATAAATTGCTGTTGACATCAATGAAAGTGAGAAAGTTCCTGTTTTTTAATTATCACTGACAAAAACCATAAAACCATCCATAAATGTGACAAAATTCCTGTTTTTCAAATTCTCACTGACAAAAACCATACAACATCCAGTTTTTTCAAATTCTCACTGACAAAGTCCATAAAAACATACAAAAATGTGACAAAATTCCTGTTTTTCAAATTCTCACTGACAAAATCCATAAAAAACATCAAATAAATCGACCGACACACATAATCATCCATGAATTATGTAAAAAAAGTTATAGGTGGCAGCAGGGGTGTCGTCCTGGAGTAGCACCTCCCTCTCTACTACTGACCCCTTAATCACGAAAGGCCGTTAATTAGAATAAATAGCTCTGATGAAAGTACAAAAAAAACTTTAGAGAAACAGCAAGGTTTTGACTAGGGGACAAAACCAATCATATACGGATTAATTTCAGTTCGTTTTAAATTTTGATGTTGCTCCTTACTTTCAGTTGAAAAATTTTTTTTTTATTATTTAATTTTTGATCGTTTGTTTTAAAATAATACTGGGAAATCTGGCGTCCTCTTCAAAGCAACGTCCCTTCCCCCATGAGAACTCCCTCCATGGAAAGACCCCCCCATGTAACACCCGACCCACCCCCGCCCCCCAACTACCAAAAAAGGGAACCTTAAAAAAGGCCCTAGAACTTTTAATTTGCGTTCTAATGAGCCCTCCCACGATATTCTAGGACCACTGGGTCGATACAATCACCCGTGGGAAAAAAAATACAAAAAAAACAAATAATTACGCATCCGTGATCTTTCTTCTGGTAAAAAATACAAAAATCCACATTTTTGCAGATGGGAGCTTAAAACTTCTATAGCAGAGTTTTCTGATATGCTGAATGTGATGGCGTGATTTTCATGTTCTAGTTCTAGTTTCAAGTTCTATGATTTTTGTGTGGTGTTTCTCCCTTTTTTCAAAATAAAGCAAATTTTCTCAGGCACATAGCTTTTGGTCGGTAAGACTAAAATTGATTAAACTTAAATATTTGAAATCAGCATAAAATATGTAATTCTTTTGATGCATCTATTGGTATCAAAATTCCGTTTTTTAGAGTTTCGGTTGCTATTGACCCAGGTCGCTCCTTACTTACAGTTCGTTACCTCGAACTGTTTGAATATCCAGTCCAACGCTTCGGCATTACTCAACAGAACTGAATGCTGGGCGTTCATATCTTAGTTTTTGTAAATAGCCTATTGTTTGTATAATTTTTTTAATTAATTACTTTTTTGATTTTTATACGCTTTTACTTTAATTAACATACTTTTTTTATTGCCTTTAGAAAAATGGTTGTAATCTTCATTAAATAACGAAACAAGTATTTTCGGCTGAAAGTAAGGAGCAACATTAAAACAAAACGAACAGAAATTATTACGTATATAAGAGGGTTTGCCCCCCTCCTCCATACTTCTGTCTTCACCCTATAGTTTTTCGGTATTTAAATAAAAGTTACTTATAGTTCTAATTAAACGACCCTTGTGTTTCAAGAGTTGTTTTTAAAGAATTGGCACAAAAATTTAAACTTTAGCGTAAAGAACGAAGGATTGAAGAGGGGGCACCCTCCTTAATTTACGTATTGATTTCGGTTCGTTTTGAGTTTTATTGTTGCTCCCCACTTTCAGTTGAAAAAACATGCTTTTTTATTTGATTTCTGATCGTTCTTTTAATAACGCCAGGACACCTGGCTCCATTTCCACGGAAAGATCCCCCTCCCCACAGAAATATCCTCTGGGCAATTCAACCTTGGCAAATCTAAACCCCGGACAATTAGCCTTAACCTCTCTACGCCTAAAATTGAGTCAGTAAAGAAAATGCAAGGCATAACAAGAAATTTCGTATAGGAATTCTGTGAAACTTTCCTCTCAATGAAAAAGTATCTCCGTGTAAAATCCTCCCAGCAGAAAATTCTCCCTACCCTCCCCATCCGAAAAATGTATGCATTTTCTCAATAACAAATAAATCAATGGGCAATTTTTTTATTTTTATCATTTTGTCTCTAAAGACACAGTTATTGGGCCTTTCAACTATGCTGAAGAAAAAAGCTATCTCAAAATTTGATCGGACGATTTTGGGAAAAGCAGGAGTGGGAGGAGGCCTAGTTGCCCTCCAATTATTTTGGTCACTTGAAAAGGGCACTGGAACCTTTCATTTCCAATAGAATGAGCCCTCTCTCGACGGTCTAGGCTCACTGGGTCGATACGATCACCCCTGGAAAAAAAAACAACTAACAAATAAACACGCATCCGTGATCTTTCCTCTGGCAAAAATGACAAAATTCCACATTTCGGTAGATAGGAGCTTAAAACCTATAGAGTAGCGTTCTTTGATACGCTGAATCTGATGGTGTAATTTTCATTAAAATTTTATGACGTTGAGAGGGACTTTCTTCGTTTTTTAGAAAATCAGACAAATTTTCTCAGGCTCGTAGCTTTTGATGCATAAAACTAAACTTAATGAAGCGTATATATATATATGGAATCAGCATAATAAGCCAATTTCTTTTGATACATCAATTGGTATCAAAATTCAATTTTTTTCAGTTTCGGTTACTATTGAGCCTGGTCGCTCCGTACTTACAGTTCATTACCACGAACTGTTTGATTACCCCTCAAAATTCAAACAGAGATCATTGAAATATTGATCTTTTTCTGCGTTACCAAAAGTATTGCATTCATAAATCTTCATAGTTTCATGAAATTTAATCATACAAATAGAAAAGGGTATTCAACTAAAGTAAGGATCAAGTTTAAAACTTAAAACAAATACAAATTACTCTGTATATAAGGGGGACTGCCCCTTTCTCACGACCTTGCTCATTAAACAATATTATTTTTAGTGCTTTGAAAAACTTATCTTTCCAGTTGCAAATTTTCTGAAAAAAATTGGAAAAATGCCATACTTCAAAGTAAAGAGTAAGGATCTAAGGAGGAGAGAGCCCAGTGGCGGATCAAGGTGGGGGGCAGGTCCCACCACCCCCTAGCATAGTCTAAAGTAGTGTAATTCACTTAATTATCCCAAGTTTGCTTTAATTAAACTTGCTCCTAACGAAAGTTTATCGGATCAACCTATTTTGTGCCCCCCCCATCAATTTTTTTCGGATAAACCTATTTTGCCCCCCCCCCAAAAAAAAATAATCCTGGATCTGCCCCTCAGCCAGCCCTCTTTATACAAAGAATAATCTGTTTAAATAGGTTTAATCTGCTCCTTGCTTTCAGTTGAAAACCTCTTTTTTATTTAATTTCTAACTGTTTTCCGAATCCTTCCAAGGCCTAACCAAGACATAATCTAAGTTACCTGTCACTTAATTCCCTAGTTAATTGCTTTTAAAATGTGTAAAATAGGTAAATCAATAATTGAACGTGCATTAGTACCGTCCTACGTTTAAATTTTCAATTTAAATTTGGGATAAAATTTGAATATACTTAAAAAATTGGCGACGAATTGTAATTTGGGTAAAAAGTCCTTGTTAATATTACTACAAAAGAATTTCGGTTGGATAAAAAATAGTATTATTGTAAGTTCCACCCCAAAGAAATTTCCTGGCTGGGCTGATGATTACCTGCCTTGCCTTTTCCGCCTATGTGCTGGTAGCAATCGGAATGTAAAAAATATTTAGCCAATTTCTCTGGAAAATATTCCTCCAATTTGCAGAGCATCCATGTTTTAGAACCGTATAACACGCGAGATTATTTCCCCTTACGAGAGATACCCCCTCGGAAAATACCCCCCGTAGAAAATGTTTTAAGGTTTTTTGTACCCCTCCTCCCCAAAAAATTGTGTCCTAAGTCAAAAGTGTTGGTTAGGGCCCTGGGGATTATACATAAGTTTTACCTCCACCCTCCTGTCTCTCCCTTAGAGCTGATTCTGTATTTATCCATAGACTCAATGAGAGCTGGGATGTTTTGGTATTAAAATGATCTTCTGACCTATGTCCATACAAAAAAAAAAAAAACAAAAAAAAACTACAAAACAATCAGAGAACCCCATAGTAGAAGTACCTTTTTAAGTTTTATGATTTTTCGATTGCTTACACATAGTATTTGTTGTTGAAAAGCATATGGTATTTTTGACGGGGAGTTTTCTTCAGTAGGGGAAGGGATTTTTGGGGGAATTTTCATAGGGAAGAAAATTTTGGGGAAAATTACCCTGAATTCTTCTGTTGAGTTCTTTTTATTTATCTTTCTTCCTTTTTGAATGCACAAGTTTACATATGCAGGGGGTATTCCTTTGGAATTGTCCAGGGCAAATTTTCAGCGAGTGTCAAATTGTTGGCAAAATTTTCCCGTGCAATAATGTGGTTAAAGTCCACAAATAAAAAGTGAATTTTGATAGCAATCATCAAAAGAATCAAAGCTTATTTATTATACTGAGTCCAAATATAAAATAATCATCAAGTTCTTTGCTGCATTAACCAGAATGGTAATGCTTAATTTCATAGAAAGGGATTAAGTACCGCCCAAAAGTCAAGGCATCTTCAAAAAAAATCACACTATCCAAATCAGCGCATCAGAGAACTATGATGTAGAAGTTTCGAGCTCCTATATACAAGAAATGTGGAATTTTGAATGTTTCACAGAAAAAAATCACTGATGTATTTTTTTCCCCCGAGGGGGATATCTGACCCTTGACCCATTTGCAGTCAAACCAAAATAGGTTAAACGAGATTAAGCCCCCTGGCATATTTCTCCCAGAATAGGCTTCTCCCCATGGAAAATTTCTTTAAAACATAATTCGAAATAATAAAGCTAAGAAATTCTAATTTCACCGTGAAGAATAGGGAGGGAGTTAAAAGTTGTATTAGTCCCCGCCATATCAGTGTTACTCGAGATCTGATTAAAAGTTATGCAACCAAAAAAGTGAAAATACGCTGAAAGCACCATCTTTCTAATGAAAATGCGCAGAATAAACGATTGTTCAAAAAAATACGTCGATTGGAAAAATCCAATGCGCAGCTGCCACAACAGGGCAACTCTGCTATATGAACCCATCGGGTCTATTATATTCTTTGATAAATTTTTCAAAAGACTTTTCAAAATTTTTCAAAAGATCTTTTTATTAGGTTCTTCTCCCTTAAATGTACTATTCGTGGAAAGGTTTAATTTCAGGGGCAGGGCAGGGTGGCCTAATGACTGGATTTCTAAGGAATCAAGTCTGGATTATTGATACAATTGTCCTAAGGTGATTGAGTCATTTTGGATATTAGTTTATATTTAAAATGGATAAAATATTAAATTAGCTGCCATGAATTTTCTTTTTATATAAAGATGGTAAAATCGCTTCAACTTGTTTGAGTTAAGAAGATGTATCATCCAGTTGATAAGAGCATAATTAGTCATATTTGAAAAGGATGGACAGATTTTAATTTATTTAAATGCTATGGATGGGCAGAAATCAGCATTTTGAATTCCCAAAGCTAAAAGGAAGAAAGTTGCCGTTTCTTAGCTTATCTGATGATGAACCTGACATAATAAGTGAATTCTGCTGCGAGTGGCTGTTTCTTGTAATAATAAACTGTTTCTATTGATGAGAAAATTTCTTCTATGGAGACTTTATTAACTTCCTACGGTCCTTTGGGGTCCAACGGGGACCTTATTAAACCATTTCGAATTGTTCAATTTTTTATTCAACCCAAACAGAATATAAATAGTATGCCTATAGTTAGATTCGTTATTTTATACTCTTTCCAGATATAATATGTTTCCTCGACCTATTCAAGGGCTAAGAATATATTTCCAGGGAGAAGAGGTGCATTGTAAGGAAATTTATGATGAGTTTGTGATATTAAAAAAAAAGTATACATTAAGGAATCTAATATTATTGTTTCTATTAGCATGTCCCCTAAATACGGGGTAAACCACTAAAATTTACCACGTCATTTTTTATAATTTCATTTAAAATAACAAAAAAGAGATTTTTCAAAAAAAAATTATAATACGAATTTTTTGACATTTTGGAGGATCAAATGCCACTCCTTTTGTGGTGTCACCATACCTGGGGTCATATCAAAACCTTTATGTTTGAGTATATTTATAGTTTCTTAAGTTTTTCACTTATTGTTTTTTTTTATATTTTTGATCCCATTTTGGTAAAAGTTTAGAATGGGGTAGGGGCGGATTCAGGATTTTTTTAAGGGGGGGGGGAGGCGCAAAATAGGTTGATTCAATAAACTTGCGTTAGGAGCAAGTTTAATTAATGCAAACTTGCATTAATTTACACTACTTTAAACTACGTTAGGGGGGCGCTTGCCCCTCACCTCCCCTGGATCCGCCACTGGAATAAGGACTATTGAGAGTAAAAAATGTTAGGAAAACAATTTGTACCTCATAATATGCAAAATAAATGTATAGAATACATTTTAACTGAAGTTCCACCATGTCTTATCCCCAGCGCCCTCCCCCTTATATCTAAATATATGGATTAAATTAAATGCTTTTATTGCAATCTGCCAAAACGACTGTCTTATTTCAACCTCTCTATCCGTAAATTGAATCAACTGTGATGAAACAAGAACCAAAAAAAAACAACAAACAAACAAAAAAACAAACAGACGTATTTGCAGTAAGCGTGAGAAATCTAATATTTGGGCTAGATACTTCCACATTAAGGGAGGGGGTGGATTGTAGGTAAAGTATAGTGAAACCGCAGTCAAAATACATTAGGACTAAGGAGAGATGCACATTAAAAACCATATTCTGCATATTATAGAGTAAAAATTGTTTTCTTAATATGATCCCTTCTCAATAGCTCATACTCTTGACCTTTATTCTCATTTTCTTCAGGCAGATAATATGGAATAGGTCCATTTGGATATCACTTTAAGAGTCCTTTAAGGGCTTACAATGGAATTTGCAGTGGAAGTCGCTTGGGGTTGGGGTATATCAGTTGCGATTTGGCATCCATTCAGTGCGGAGACGAAATAAAATCTATAGTGATACTCTGCTTAAAAGAGTTATAAACCAGTTTGACAAGATTTATAAACCTTTTAATTGTGGTATATGATTTAACATTGGATTGAAAAGAAGATTGACGAATATTAATCTAGCACCTCTTTTCTTTGAAACTGGTGGGCCGTACAAGTTACGAAGTAGCCCCCCTTACGCCTAAGTCCTCGTTTCATGTTTGTTAGAAAGTTAAGCTAATAATTTTCCATTTTATAATAGAAAAAGGATGGAAGGACAGTCTGTAGCATTAGCCCTTGAAGAGATAAAAAAGGCAGTGTTCGAAATCCCTAGCTTGTTGAAGAGTTTCGATGACGTTAAACTAAGCCTAGCAAGTATTGAAGCTAAAATGAAAGAGTTTAATATTAAGCAAACGGAGACAGCTCAAGAATTGACAAACATTCGAGCAGAGCTGAAAGTATCCCGTAAGAGAAATAGGCAGCTTGAGAAAGAAATGAAACAGACAAATTTGATGTTTTATCATTTTCCCCTGCCCCTTATATCGAATACAACCCTGTTAGATGATATAATTGCGCTAATCAGTAACACTGTGCCAAGCTTAAAAGTGTCAAAATAGGAATTCAGGGATGCTATTCGTTTGAGGGGACCACAAAACCCACGCCCTATTTTAGTAAAGTTCAATTCCAAAGTTACGCGAGACATTTTGTTGAGGAATGCGAACCTTTTCAAACAAAAGGGGATATCAGTAGCGCCAAATTATACACCAGAAGAACGCGAGGCTCGTACGACCCTAAGACCTTTATTATCCAAAGCTATAAGCAAAAAGAGAATTGTGAAGCTACGCGGAACTAGATTATGCATAGACAAACAGACGTTTGTTTATGACTTTGAGAGAAAAATAGTGCTGGCAATGGCGGAGCCGACTATGGAAAAACAAACTCATAATAAAGATAGTTGCACAAAAAAACACATCCCAAGAAGTTCTTATATGCGATCCCCGTCAAGCGATAGTGATTCAGATCCTGAGATTGAAAGCATCTCAAACAGGGATTCAGATACAACAATCATAGAAAAGCCGGCTGTGGTACTAGACCCTAACATTCCTAGTGGAAACCACGCAAAAAGTGATAGGCCGAAAGGAAAAAGGGACCTGGGCATGATTATAAGCACAAGCAACGATAGTAAGCAGGATCGAAGAAATGTGAGACCAAATAAAGGACCAAAATCAGAAAAGAAACGAAAAAGTCATAGTCCAAAAAATATGGCCAAACTCTAGCAGAACGACCACCATTTCACATAGGATAGGGAAACAGCCATATACAAAAACTATCAGCTATTACGTGGAATGTACAGGGTCTAAGTAGTAAAAGAGATGCGTGTTTAAATAGTTCAATTTTGGATTCACAAATAACTTGCTTAGTTGAAAAATGGTTATTGCCAGTAGAGGAAATATCAGTGTTTGGTTATGTTGTTTTTTGGGTAGATAGAAGGACATCAAGGAATTCCAGGAACTATGGAGGAATAATAGTGCTAGTTAAGTAGTAGGAATTTTCCAGTTTAAGTCGTTTGCCAAGCATGTCTGAGAATTTGATATGGTTACGTTTGAATTTTTTGGGGAAGTGGTTTATATTGGGGTGTGTTTATATTTCACCAGAGAATAGTTCATATTGTGAAGAGGATACTTGGGCAATATTAGAGGAAGAAATTATTCTTATTAGATCGTGCAGGTATAAAAGAAATTCAGTGTTATTAATAGGTGATTTAAACGCTTTCACTGCTGAACAATCAAAACTAAATATGAATTTTGTTTCAGATGATGAGGACGACCCTGTAGCGGGGATTATTCCTTCAATGTATTTTATACCTCGAATGAGCCAAGATCGAAAAAGGAGAGTTAACTCGTGGGGGAGGAAACTGCTTGCACTGTGTGGAGGTTCTGGTTTGGCAATTGGTAATGGGAGATTTGGTGAGGATGGTAGCTTAGGTGAGTACACTTGTGTTTCTGGACCTTGCTTTAGTTTGATTGATTATATATTGGTTGACACCGGGCTATTTGGAGAATTAAAGAGAACATATTTTTAAACATATATTTAGAGAAGTAAAAGAGAATTTTGGTCAGGAGTTTTATTTCAAGCTGGGATTGCCCATTAAATATCTAAGGATTTGGATTCAGATTCGAGCAAATTGTCTTCCAATTTATGCTAAGGTTGTAAGGAATTGGAGGGAAGGTCCAGAGGCCAGGTGTAGTTGCTTGAGATGTGGGGAAAATGATTATGGGTTGGGCCATTTCCTCCTCCGGTGTAAGCAACTCTCTCATTTAAGGGGGTTAATTATCCAGGAGGGGGAAGATAGGCTGCTTTGTGAGTTAAGGAGGTCTAGGACTGCCCGTTATATTGTGGCAGTAGGCAATTTTGTATTGATGGGAAGGATTTCAAATGAAGTGTAATTAATCTTTAGTACTTGTCTCTTTGTATATGGCTTTAATTTGCTTTTAAATACAGATTATTATTATCAAGCAGTTTGTGGTAACAAACTGTAAGTAAGGAGCGACCTGGCTCAATAGTAACCGAAACTCTAAAAAACGAAATTTTGGTACCATTAGCTACATAAAAAAATGGAATTTTAATGCTTATTTCAGATATATAAGTTTCATCAAGTTTAGTCTTACCCATCAAAAGTTTCAATCCTGAAAAAATTGCCTTATTATCGAAAACAAAAGAAAACACCCACTAAAATTAATAGATTTTAAATTAGAATCCAACTGTCAGATTCAGCGTTTTAGAAAACCTTATTGTAGAGGTATCAAGATCGTATCTGCAAAAATGTGGAATTTTACTCTTTTTTTTCAGAAGAAAGATCACGGAAGCGTGTTTATTTTTTTTCCAGGGGTGATCGTATCGATCCAGTGGTCCTAGAATATCGTGAGAGGGCTCATTCAATCGGAAATTGGACACTAGTGCCCTTTTTCAGTAACCAAAAAAATTGGAGGGCAGCTTGGCCCCCTCTCACCCTAATTTTTTCGCCGCAGTCACTTGATCAAAATTTTGAGACAGCAATTTTGTTTAGTATAGTCAAAAATGTAATAAATATGTTTTTGAGGATGATTTTATTCCCACCAGATCCCGGGGGAAGGGTTGCAAGTTATGAATTTTGCCCATTGTTTACATACAGTATTGGTTATTCGGAAGTATACAGACGTTTTCCTGAGGGATTTTTTCTTGTGGGGGGGGTCGAGGAGGGGGTTAAATGGGAGGATATTATTCCATGGAGGATTTTCTCATGGGGGAAGGGACATTTCTATGAAGGGGGCACTGGATTTCGCAGCATTATTTAAAAAACGATCAGAAATTAAATAAAAAAAACAAGTTTTTTCAACTGAAAGTAAGGAGCAACATTAAAACTTAAAACGAACAGAAATTATTACTTATATAAGGGGGTCCCCCCTTAGTCCATACCTTGCTCTTTAGACTAAATTTTATTTAGTACTTACAAAAGAGCTATCTATTCTAATTAAACGGTTTTTGTGATTCAGGGGTTTGTGATTCGAACAAAATTCGAACTTTGTCATAAAGAGCGAGGTATTGACTAGGAGGCGAACCCCCTCATATATGTAAAATTTCTGTTCGTTTTAAGTTTTAATGTTCCTTCTCACTTTCAGCTTCTTTTTTTTTAATTTAGTATTGTGAAAGAGCCCAGAAAAACGCATCAATAGGTGTGTTAATGAAGCAAAATAATGAAAAAACTATAAAATTACCAAATATAGTAGGATTATTGTATCGATCGTTTTGGAGAGGATTAATTTAAAAAAAAAAATCAACTGGAAATAAGGAGTAATATTAAAGCTTAAAAGGAATATAAATTATTCTGTACATAAAGGGGGTTGTTTCCTCCTCATCACGATGAAGTTTTTTTTTAAGTACTTTTAAAAAAGCTTCTTATTGTTATAAATAAACTATCTTTGGTCTCAGGAGTCGTTCTTAAAGAATTGAGACCAAATTCAAACTTTACCAAAAAGAGCGACATGTTGAGGAAGAGAAACGCACCCCTTCATATACGTAATAATTTTTGCTCGTTTAAGGTTTAATATTACTCCTTACTTTAAGTTGAAAAAACTTGCTTTTTATTTAATATCTGATCATTTTTTATTTAATACCATGAAACCTGGTTCCGCCTCAACAGAAAAATCCACCTCCCCACGGGAACATCCTCTAAATAATTCAGTCTCAAAGAAAATTTACCCCGGATACTTATACCCTTAAAATCTCCACACGTAAAATTGAGTTGGCTAAGAAAAATTAAAACATATGAAAAGAATTTTGAATATATATCATGGCAAATTCCCCAAGTGTAAAATTCCCCCTGAGAAGTTCGCCCGCTGGAAAATTCCCTCTCCAAGAAAAGTTTTTCCCGTGGAAAATCCCTACAGCCAAAAATCTCCCCCAAACACGAAAATGTATGAATGCTTCCCAAAAACAAAAGTTATACGTAAATAATGGGCGGACTTTATAACTTAAGGACCTTTCCACAAGCGCCTTAGGGGGTCAAGTTGTCTCCAAAGGCATAGTTATTGGGCCTTTCAACTATTCTTAACAAAATAGCAACATAAAAATTTTGGTCGGATAATTTGAGAAAAAAAGGGCAAGGAAGGGGGCCTAGTTGCCCTCTTATATTTTTGCTCACTTAAAAAAGGCCCTAAAGCTGTTAATGTCCTTTTGAATGAGCCCTCTACCGAAACTCTAGGACCATTTGGTTGATACCATTACCCCTAAGAAAAACCGATACATTCGTGATCTTTCTTCTGGCAAAAAATGCAATTTTCTACATTTTTGCAGATGTGAGCTTGAAACCTCAACATTAGGGTGAATCTGATATATGATGAATAATCTGATGAATCGTGATATATGATATATATATATATAAATATATATATATATATATATATATATATATATATATATATATATATATATATATATATATATATATATATATATTATTAGGGTGAAAATTTATATATATATATATATATATGTATTAGGGTAAAAATTTAAACGTAGATTGCAATAGAATAAGAAATATCTTTTAATTTTTAGAAAGCGCACGGCGCGTCAGTTCTAATCCTCTTTTCGCAATTTCTACTCATTTTCAATTTGACTTGGTTATTTGCTGTCATATCTATTCGGTTTTGGTTTCATTTGTTTTTGTTTTTTTTAGTGATCTATGGTAGTTTTACGCTTGGAAAATTATTAGACATTGTTTCTGTTTAATATAGCAGTTTATTTTTTTTGAAAAACTTTGTCTGTGGATGTTCTTTTTTCAATTAATTAGTTGTAAAGATGGTGGATATAGTAAATGTTTTAAAAGTAGAATAGTCAACACCCAGAGGTTCTTGTTTGTTTTAGTTGAAAAAAGTTTGATAGATTAGAAAGAATAGAAGCCTAAGAACCCTGGAAACTATTGTTAATTATTCTTTTCGGCCAATCTTCTGGGTCCACACGATAAAGAGGTCATATCCAAATAGGGTAGGAGGAGGTCATAAAGAAAAACTTTTGAAAAACTAGAGATTTTTGTGAGGATACTATGAAGGATGCTTTGAATGGGTTGAAAAGTGTAGGAAGAGCGTGCTTAGCTGTTTTGGCCTCATATTGCTTGATAATGCAGTCTATTGCTAATAGTATTAAGTAGTCGTAGATTTTGACAGATGTATCTTCCCTTTTCAAAATTTTTGTGAATTGACTCTGCTATACAAAGGGATTTTTCATAGGGATGGGAAAAAGCAAGCAAGCAAAAGGGAGACGGGAAGTAAATTGACCGTCTTCTGTCAGAACTTAGCCTCACAATTGTTTTTAAGGATTGTTGTAGGAGAATACTTTTTCTAGAAGGACACTGTTATACTTTCTGTTATCCCTCCTTAGTTTAGTTTCCACTTTTTTAAAACTTTGCTAGCATAGAAAAAAATATATACGTTTACTGATTAAGCAATTAACAGTGTACAATATTATGCTTTATACATACTATATTTTACCAAAAAAGTTTTAACAGAAAATGACGAGCTTTCAGACTAGATTTTGAGCCCTCCTCCCCGTTGGTGAGGCTTGGGTGATCTTCTTGACTGCCTCTGTAAGTTGTGAAACTGAGAATTTTTCTCAGTTCATGTGGTTTTGATTTGACATCTGTCACCAGTGAAAATTTATTTTAGTGCTTGAAATTGACCACAGAGGCACAAGAATTTGCTGTGCAGCCTTTTTAGAATCAATAAACACAGAGATGCCCCTATTCAGTTTCATGTTTTTCTGCCACCCATTTCATAATCTCCAAATTGAAACGGTGGTTTTTGCCACTGAACATCAATGTTAATCCGTTTGCTTGGGAAGTGTAGGGAACATTTCAACAACAGCTGATAACATCGTTGTCAGATAATCCTGACATCGAGAAATTTTACGACTACTAAATTGAAACCACTTTTTAGGAGCTATTATTATTACTGTTCTTAGTTGAGTGGTTGTTGTGCTAGGTTCGGAATCTTTTGTCTGACTAGCGTGGGGTTCGATTCCTGGTTTGAAAGGTTATTTGGCTTAGGATGGAGATCAGTGGCATGACTATATAATCTCGGCCACAGTTGACCTCAACTTCGGTTGTAGCAAAATTGTGAGGAAATTCTTCGGGCTTTCAATTACGGTGGGAGCCAGCATTTACCCTCCTGGAAAAGCGCTCCTCCCCCCTGTTAATTATCCTATGTTTGTCTCCAATCCCTTTCAACTTACAAGAAAAGGATTAGAACTCTCAATTTCTGCTTGAATGGGCATCTTCAAAAGTTTCAACGACCATGAGATGAAGACGGGGACGAAGAAGGGGCAGTTTCCATTTTATACAAAACTATTCTATCTCTTCTATCCATTCTATTCTCTTTCCCTCCATTCTATTCTCTTACCCCTGAAGAAAATAGCATTTCTTACCCTGTATTATTAATTCAATTGTATTGTAACAGTTTGTTCTTAATAAAACAGTTTGTGGTAACAAATTGTAAGTAAGGAGGGTTGCAGCTCAATCATAGCTGAGACTCTAAATTTTTGAATTTTGATATCAAATTTCAAAAACAAAATATGAATATAAATAGAAATATCAGAAAAATTGGCCTATTATGTTGATTCCAAATATATAATATACATTAAATTTTTTTTTATCCATCGAAGGCTATAAGCCTGAGAAACTTTGACAGGTTTTCGAAAAAAAAGCGTGAAAGAGCCCTCTGAAGTAAATGAATCTAAATGAAAATCACGCCATCGGAATCAGCGTTACTCTGCAGCAAGAGAAAATACATACCCAAAACTTGGACTGTAATTGATGCCAAAAGCAACATTTTTCTTAAATCCAACTCTTTTTTGGAGCTTTGGCACAAAATAATAATAAAATCTACTATAGTCAAGGAATGCTTTTTACACCAATTTCCTCTTGGTCTTTGAAGTCTAAAAATCTGTAATTTCCAGGAGTAAATACTTAAAATAGAAACTGTAATTAGCTCTGTGAACAAAATCCGTATGAATGTGAGATTTTAAAATCGTTCGGTATGAAAAATGTGTTGCTTTTTTCTGGTGACTACCAGAGACCATCAACTTGCGTACCTTCACCTAAACAAGTAAAATACCACCAGTAACGATAAATTACTTAAAAATAGGTATCAAAATCCATCAAAATGAAACAAACCGCTTAGCTATAAAAATCACTTAGCAGATAATATCCCTATTTGGTAACCCAAAGTTTTCACTGCCAATTTGCCTTTTGGTGATTTTTTACGAGAGAAAATGGTGATTTTTTCCGAGAGAAAATGGTGATTTTTTTGCCTTCAGTGGCAGCCCTGGTCATGACTGACTCTGTCAAAAATTTCATGCATAGCTTGAATGTCTTCTAACAAAGCCTATTAAGTGTACACACATACACACACAAAAATTGAGCTAAAAATTGTCCTTGCACAGTTTCGAAAGGGTGAAATTAATGGTGCAGTCAGGATTTTACTATTTGCTATACTGCCAAAGGTACAACAACTATCTATAGTATAAAAGAAAACACGTTAAAGGTTTTCTACAAACATAAAATAGTTTGAACATATTAAGATGATGAAGCCTTGGATCTACACCCAGCGAGAAACAGAGTTGGAAAAACGAGAAAAAAACGGACTTCGAGAAACAAAATTCCGTGTCTTTGTCTATTTTTCCAGTTTGAAAAATATCACTGCTTCACGATCATCTCAAAAGCTTGAGAAATCTAGATCCTAGATTTTAGCACATGACAGCCGACCCATGACCAATATACAGACGAATAAAAATAAGCAAAGGGGTGTTAAGCCTCCCCCTCGAAAAACCTTGTAAAATAAAAACACGAACTAATAAAGATGAAAATTCAATCATTTCCGTACAAAATGGAGAGGGGAGTTGAAAGTTAAAGGAGTCCATGCTATACCTGTATTATCGGGTATGTAGATTAACGTTGCTGCGTCATAAAAGTGAAAATGGACAGAAAACATCTTTTTTCTAGTGAAAATGATCTAAATGAACTATTTTCCAAAAAAGTACATTGGATATCTGTACAGTGTGTGGGCACTGCTAAAGAAGTCAAGTTTGGTTAATGCTAATAAAATAAAATAGGATAATTACATAATAGTTTATAAGCAAATTTGGGGTATATACTTGCACATTAGAGGGGGGGGGGGTAAAGTATAGCCCAACCTAGGTACCTCCCCCCCTAAACCCCCAAAAACAACAGTTTAAACATCGTAAATGCAATGAAAACCACGCTTTGCATTCCATTTCTCTATAGCGATCTCTTGCAAATAACCCGTTTGGCTGGTTTCGTCTCTTGTACAATATATAGCAGTGCCCACAAAATGCACCAGTACCGTACATTGATTGGAAAATTACAATGCGCAATTGCCTCAGAAAGTGCCCAAATTGTGCAAATGCCCCGTCTAGGAACTCTGCACCAAACGAATCCATTGGATAGACTACGTTCTTTAATATTGTGTGAAGAGACTTGTCTTTTTAGCCAGTTATTCTCATTTTATGTGCTATTGATGGCTATTTTATATTTCACGGTGAGGAGGGGTTACCGAACTTCTTAACATCTGGGTCTTCAAACCGGGATAGTATTTTCGCTTAAGGAATAACAGTTTCTTTAGATACATTCTCTTTATTTACACAATAATTTTCCTATGTTATGGAGACTGCAACCCCTTTGTTTCGTTTTCTACGCAAATATTCAGATTTTTATCACAATATTTCTAAGCTTGAACACCATCCTTTTGAGCTAACAACTACTATTTCTGCAAACTTGTTTTTACCTTAAATATCTCACTATAAGGAATTTTCTCTATGTCAAATTGACCCCACCGGGAACCCACGGAAGGTTCAAACATTAAAATAACAGATTAACAAAAAAACAGAACTTGACATATTAACTTATCATTTTATGCTGCATTTTGTAGATTAGGTCGTGAAATACTCTGTACGGGTTTAATCACTGAACACATTCATTCGTTCATTGATATCAACTTATCAATCGACTTATGTGACATGACAAAATAACGCGATCTGATAATATACGCGGCCGAATCAAAATAACGCGGCAGAATCTGATATTTTTTAAAATCTTAATACACCGTATTAACTCTCTGGAATTGGGAGCTTGATAGATTGAAATATTATTTTTAAGAAGAAGAAAAAGGGGTTATGTTAAAAGAAATAAACAAACTCACAGCAAGACCAAATTGTATAAACTTGTATGGGTATACATCACCGTTTAAAAAAAAAGCCTACTTACACAGCAACTACCAGCCATCCTTACCCCACCCCTCCCAAAAAAATAATAATAAATTAATTAATTAAATTTTAATAAATACTCTAAAACTAACTGGATGTCGAAGAAACAAATTAAAAAATTATTCTTCCACTCTTATTCCTCGTCCCCCTCCAAAAAAAAACAACTTTGGTAAGCAATCTCATTGAACTGACACGCTTCTTGAAGCACATTAGTTCAATCAAAATGAAAAGAGCTGTTCTACTGGAACTTGGAGCTTTAGGTCTGTCACTATTTACTATCCCTACCTTGCTAAGGGAATAATGTTCGTAGTGTTCAGTGACGTATTCAAGACACAAGGCCGTACCCAGGATTTTTTTTTCGGAGAGGGTTTTACTGAAATATTTCTTTTCGGGGGGGAGGGGGTTACACAAAAAAACTTCAAAAAACGCATACAAAATTTGTTTATATACATTTTTGCTACGTTTTTACGAGTCAAACAAACATTTTTTTAGGGGGGGGGGTTCAAACACTCCTAACCCTCCTCTAGGTACGGCCTTGTCAAGACCCGACGAAACTTCCTCTACCAGAAAATTTATTGTAGAAGATTCAGTCCGAAAAGTTCTCCTTGGCATACTTTCATTTGAAAAGACCTTTAAGTTCTAATCGTTTTCCTGCAACTTGAGAGATCCCCCTCCCGTGGAAATTATTTTCCTGAAATTCAAACATGCTTAAATTTCCTCAGACAATTTCCCCGGAACATTGCCACATGTAATATTAGTAGGCAAAGAGAGAGTAAGGCATCTAAAAAGAATTTCGTATAAGAATTCTGTTGAATTTCTTCAGTGTAAAATTTGTCCTGCAAAGTCCCCCCCCCCCCTGAAAATTTACTTTCACACACAAAATTATATCTTCAAGATTATGTTCGGACAATTTTTGCGGATAAAAAGTGGGGAAGGGACAAGCTGCCCTCTAATCTTTTTGTCAATTAAAATGGCACTAGTCCGTTTAATTTTGGTTCAAAAGGGTAATCTACTGGTGTTTTCTGACCATTGGTTGCATAAGATCATTTCTGGCAAAAAATACAAAATTCGACATTTTTACACATAGGAGCTTGAAGCTTGTACAGTATCGTTATCTGATGGTGTAGTTTTCTGTATAATTTTATTTACCTATAGAATGTTTTCCCCCTTTTTCGAAAATCAGGCAAATATTATCAGACTCGAAGCCTTTTATGGGTAACACTAAGCTGAATGAATCTTCTATACTTTTAATCAGCATAATAATGCGATTCTTTTTATATATTTATTGATATCGAAATTCAGTTTTTTAGAGTTTTGGTTGCTATTGAGCCACTCGTTACCTCGAACTGTCAAATAGTTCGTGGTAACGAACTGTGACCCGGTTCAATAGTAACCGAAACTCTAAAAAACTGAATTTCGATATCAATAAATATATAAAAAGAATCGCATTATTATGCCGATTAAAAGTATAGAAGATTCATTCAGCTTAGTGTTCGGAATCCCAGCAATTCTAAAAAATGGGGAACAACCCCTAAGAGTCATAGAATCTAAATCAAAATCGCATCATCAGATTCAGCGTTTCAGAGAATCTTACTGTAGAGGTTTCAAGCTCCTATCTGTAAAAAAAAATTTGGTATTTTTATTTTTTGCCAGAAGAAAGATCACGGATTCGTGTCTATTTGTCTGTTTGTTTTTCTTTTTCCCAGGGGTGATTGCATCAACCCAGTGGTCCTAGAATATCACGAGAGGGCTCATTCAAACAGAAATTAAAATTTCTAGTGTCTTCTTTAATTAAATCAAGGTAAAATGAAGGAATAAATGAAGGTGAAGCGGTGACGTCGATCAAGTGTATAGCACCCACCTAGGTAAAATCATCCAAGCACCCACCAAGGTGCAATAGCGCCGCCTTTATAAATAGCGATGTGGGTTTTACGCTTTTTTTTCCACAGAGTCAATTCTTTTAGAAGTACCAGTCGTAGAAATCTCCGAGAGGGTTCTTTCCTTGGAAATTAAAGGTTTTAATGCCCATTGTAGCATTATGTGATACCTTGCTTTAGGCTTGTGGTTGTGCACCAGCTGCTATTGCGTACTTATGCTTATTTGCCTTGATGCGTTATGCTTGCTGGCTTTGCTTATAGCCAGCAAACCAAACATTACATGGAGTCAGAAGTGAGTGACCAGTAATGAATTTCAACAAGCCAAGAATTAGTTGGGACTCACTGTGTCTTCCAGATGAGAGGAAATCGATTTGAGCAGCCTGCTCGTCTTATGTTTACTGGCCCATTATCTGGGAAAACTGAGAAGATCATGTGTGCCTACTTACTTATTTGGGTGGGAGACAAGGGAAGAGATATAGTTAATACCTTCACCTTCAGTGAGAGTGAAAAAGACAAGCTTGAGCCATACATGACAAAATTCAAAGATTATGCAACACCTAAAACAAACAGCGTGTTTGCAAGGTACGTCTTTCAGAAACGTGACCAACAGGAGGGAGAAAACATAGAAAGCTACATAACAGAGGTGAAAACCTTGGTTAAGGCCTGTAGCTACAGGGAAGCAGATGAAATGGTAAGAAATAGAATAGTCTGTGGAACACTGAACCCACGTATCAGAGAGCGCCTGCTAGTAAAAGGGGATGCCCTAAGCCCCTAATCCTTGAAACAACTATAGAGCAATGTCGCATGTTTGAAACAACCCAGGCAAAGTAAAGAACGTTTGATGAAGGTAGCATAAAAAAAGAAGTTGATTCCATTCATAAAATCATCCGCCGTCCAAGAAGAAGAAACGACAAGTTCAAGACCACCAGCCCAAGATCTAGAAAATGCTACTTTTGTGGAGGTAGCTACAGCCCCAGTCATGCATGTCCTGCAAAAGGAAAAACATCTAAAAAGTGCCGCAAGCCTAACCCTTTTGCACGCGTCTGCAGAAGCAACAAGGTCGTAAATGTAGTCCCAGGCACCAACAACAAACTCGAAAACCCTGATGATGAGGACGAGATATTTCTGCATGAAGTATCGGAAACAAACAACAAGGAAGAAGCCATAGTTTCCCGCATAATAAACGCCCAGTTGCCAGTTATCTTCAAAGTTGACATAGGAGCGCAAGTAAATATCCTTCCTATCAAGTATTTTGACATGCTCTTGCCAAAGCCAGAAATAACTAAGGCTAAGCAGAAGCTCACTAGTTACTGTGGTGGCAGGATTCCCGTTCTAGAAACATGTACTTTAAGCTATACCTATGAACAATCAAGGCGTTCCAACCAGCAGTTCTACATTGTAGAAGCAGACTCTGTTCCCATAATCGGTTTCAGATCAAGCTTGGATCTGAAACTTATTAAACTGATCATGAATGTCAACTCTGCTGCAAGCACTGACGTACCAATCTGCAACTCTGTTTTGGAGGTTATTTAAGAATTTAATGATGTCTTTGATGGGCTAGGAAATCTGGATGGCTTTTTCCATCAGCTCTTTGCAACAAGCTTAAATCAGAGCTTGATAAAATGGAGAAATACGGTGAAATTGAGAAGGTGACTCTTCCTACTGAATGGATAAACTCCATGGTGGCCGTTCAAAAGAAAGATGGCGCTGTCCGTCTCTGTATTGGCCCTGTGGATCTCAATAAATCCATCAGAAAACCCCACTACCCTATTCCAACGCTAGAAGACTCTACATCCAACTTGCATTGACCAAAGTACTTCACAAAGCTAGACGCAAGTTCAGGATACTGGTCATTGTCGCTAGATGAGGAATCCTCAGACCTAACCACATTCAACACTATCCTTGGAAGATACCGTTTTAAGCGTATGCCGTTTGGCATTATTACAGCGCAGGAGGAATTCAAGAGGCAAAATGAGGAGGTGTTTGAAGGTCTCACTGGCTTTATAGTCATCTTAGACGATCTGCTAGTTTTCGGTTCAACCCTGGAAGAGCATAATCAGCGTCTTGTTGCTGTCTTAAAGAGGGCTCGAGCAAAAGGGGTGAGGTTCAACCTCAGTAGATGTAAATTTGGGGTACAAGAGGTAACATACTTTGGCGATATGATTGGCGAAAAAGGGATTCAACCTGATCCAGAGAAGCTACTTGCAATTAATGCAACGCCGAAGCCAGCGAACAAGGAAGAGCTGACCACACTCCTAGGATTACTGAATTACTTAGCCATATACATCCCCAATCTATCAAAAAGTGTAAGGACCTTCGTGACATCTGCATAGACAAAGACTTTGTTTGGGAAACAAAGCACGATGTTGCCTTAAAGGAAATAAAGGGCTCCATCGTGTTGCAACTTCACTTCTTTGATCATCAAACTACCTCAATTGACCTGACAGTCAATGCCTGATCACACGGCCTAGGAGCATACATCTCAACAAATGGACAGGCAATAGCATACACTTCACAAGCCCTTACGTCTACCGAGCAAAGATGCTCACAGCTAGAGAAAGAACTTTACGCAATTGTATTTTGCTGCCGATACTTCCATCATTACATTTATGGAAGGTAAGTCAATGTGTTCACTGATCATTGACCTCTTGAAACCATCTTACGACCGCCTTTGCACAAGGACCCAGCAAGACTACAAAGGATTACGCTCCAGATTCAGCCATACGACTTGAGTTTCACTTACCATCCTGGTGCTGAAATACCAGTCGCTGATGCTTTATCAAGGCTCCACCTATCAGACATGACAGGTGGAGCCACCCACAAGCCTCGACTGAACACAGACATAGAAAATCTGATTATCAGCTGCTACACATGCAAAAAAACAGCAGGAGTCTGCAAAAAGAGCCACTAATCTGCTTACCAGTTTCAGTTCTCTCCTGGCAACAAGTTGCCTGTGACATATTCACCTGGCAAGGAGCCAGCTACCTCCTAGTGGTGGACTATCATAGCCGCTTTTTTGAAACTGATCTATTGCGTGAATTAATATCTGCAGAAGTCATTTAGAAACTGAAATCACATTTTGACCGTCACGGTATACCCCAGGTCATGATGTCCGATAATGGTAGACAATTTGTGTCCCAAGAAATCAAGAGGTTTGCCAGAGACTGGGGATTTGAGATAAAACTTAGATTTGAGTTAAAAAACTTCAATTCTGGAATACCGTAACACCCCAATAGATGGTTTTGCTGTCCCCTCACAAATACTCATGAGCCGCCAGCTTCCCTGAAAACTGCCATGCACAGAAAAGCACTTGGAAAAGAGAGTGGTAAAGACTTCTAAATTCTTGGCGAGCAGAGAGATGGCTCACCACAGACAGAAATCCTACTATGACCGACATGCTAGAGAACATCCCGAGCTCAGAGGAGGTGACCAGGTCTTCTTCAGAAAACAGCCGGAAGTGCCGTGGAAAAGGGGGAAATAACGAAAGAGGCAGAGGAGCCTGGATCGTACTACCTATCAACTAAAGATGGTACAATCCTTCGTCGCAACCGAAGACACTTAATCAAAGCAGCCTCGCCACTCACACCTGATGAAGACCTGCCATGAAGAACCCCTTCGGGGCTGTGTCAAGGTCACTAAACCTGGGACAGGTTGCAGATTGTCCTAACACTGCCACCGGCATGAATATGCACAGATTATTGCAGAGATTCCCGACTACCACCACCGAGCCCGGTAAGGCTATAAATGAGCCCCACCTGCCAGCAAGTGAACCGTCTAGCACAATTGAAGCACAAGCAACAGCTGCTCAGGCCACAAGATCCGGTAGAGTGGTGAAGCCACCAGAGAGACTAAACCCATAATGAATGAGGAAGTGACAATGAAGCATTTGTGTCTAGTAAAAGTCTCCCAAAACCCATTCGCAGCTGATGGGAGTGAGCCTTGTGCGTCCCGGTGTAGTGTTCTGTTGTGTCCTGCATTGATTGATAATTTGCCAAGTTATGGCAGTTAGCAGAGTAAGCCTAGCTCCTCCATGCCTAGAGGTAGAAGGAGCTCATCTCTTTTAAATAGCTGAAGGGGGATGTAGCATTATGGGACACCTTGCTTTATGCTTGTGGTTGTGCATGAGCTGCTATTGCGTGCTTATTCTTATTTGCCTTCGTGTGTTTGCTTCCTTTCTTTGCTTATAGTGTTCTTTATTATAGGTGCCTCGGTTTTAAATAAAGATTTATCTACCAGACATTACACCCATTTTTGGACTCAAAAGTGATTAAAAGGCAAATAGTCTCTCCCCACTGATCAGACCCTGATATCCTAAAAGACATCTGAGGAGACAAGTAAGTAGCTTAGCATAGTTGAAATGTACAATAATTATTCCTCTAGAGATGATAACCTCCCTTCCCACACACACAGACACACACAACTCTTGGGGCAAGAGCTCCAAGTTCTGTAATTTGTATATTGTTCAGGTTCAGATGCAGTATTTGTTATTAGGAGAGAGATGTTTGTTTGACCCTAGGTGTCAAAACAGACTAAGGGTAATTGGGCAAAGTTTTGTGGAATTTAATGGGGAGTGTTAAGCCAATTCAAAATTCACTGTATTCATTAAAATTGTCAGAAGGCGGTTTCTAAACAATGGCTTAGGGTATTAAGTTGGAACTTTCAGGAAATGATGAGGGAGATGTTAAATTGACCAAAAAGCAATGTGTGCACACTAGTACTACTACTACTATTACTAGGGCTAGGGGTATTAGGGTGAAAATTTTAAGGTAGTTTGCAATAAAGTGCAAATTATTTTTTGCTTTTTAGAAGGCACAGGCCGCGTTAGTCCTACTCCTCTTTTTGGTCATTTTCAATTTGACTTGGTTATTTGCTGTCATTTCTGTTCTGTTTTGCTTTCATTTGTTTTGTTTTTTTATAGTGATATTTAGTAGTTTTACTGTTTGAACATTATTAGACGTTCATTCTGCTCATCTCTCGTATAATATAGTCCTTTATTCTTTCTTGAAAAGCTTCGTTTGTGGAGTATTTTTTTTTATTAATTGTGAAAATGCAGGATGCAGTGAACATGTTAAAAGTAGAATGGCTAGATCACTAGATCACTTGGGCGTTCTATGAGACGGAGAAGGATTTCTTTGACGTTTTATAGAGGAATTGCTTACATATCTATTCGGCTGCCCGTCTGACTGACCGTGTTACAAATGGTGGGCTGTGCAAAAAAACTTTCTGTCCCACTTTTGAATACGAGGGGTATTGCCTCCTCCTCACCGCATCACTATACAGTTTTTTAGTACTTTCAAAGAACCTTCTTATTCTTAAAAGTAAAAAAAAAATACCTTGTGTTCTAGGAGTTGTTCTTAAAGAATTAGGAAAAATTCAAACTTTAGCGGATAGACAAATGTGTTGAGGAGGGGATAGCCCCTTAAAACACGGAATAATTTCTGTTCGTTTTGTATTTTAGTGTCGCTTCTTACTCTCAGTTGAGAAAACTTACTTTTAGTTGAATGTATGAATACTTCCCAAAAACAAATTTTCTCGTCGGTTTTGATGGGTAGCATTAAAATTACTGAATTTTCTATATTTGGAAAAGTATAAAAAATCGAATCTTTTGAATTATCCATTGTTATCAAGACACTGTGTCCTGTGCTCTTTTTAGGAGTCGTTCTTAAGAAAGTGGGACAAAGAGTCAAACTCTAGAGTAGGAAGAAAGTTATTGAGAAGCGAACAACCCCTTACTATAGGAATAATTTCTGTTCGTGATAATGCTGCTCCTTACTTTCAGTTGAAAAATTTGTGCTTTTTAGATTTAATTCTCTGATTGTTTCTCCAATACAGCTGGTCAATCTGACTCACCTTCCATGAATTAATCCCTCCTCACGGCGAACTTCTCCATAAAAAGTTCCTTCCCTCCACCATCTATAAAATTGCTTCGGAAAAATTCCATACTCGCTAAGAATCCCCCCCCCTCACGTAAAATTTTTTGCAGAAGATTCAGCGTGAATTTTGTTATTACGCTTTCATTCAAAAAAGCTTTTAAGTTCTAATTGTTTTTTTATCACTCCAGAAATAACCCCTCCATGGAAAATTATTTCCCAGAAATCCAAAAACGCTGAAATTTCCTCTGCACATTTCCCCTAGAACATCTCCACTTGAACTATTGAGAAGGCAAAGAGACAATAATACATATAAAAAGAATTTCGTATAAGAATTCTGTCAAATCTCTCCAGCGTAAAATTTACCCCTGGAAAGTTCAGCCCTAGAAATTTGCCATCACACGGAAAATTATCCCCTCAAGATTTTGCTACTTAGAATTTTTAATCGGACGATTTTCTGGAAAGGGAAAAGGGCAATTAGCCCACCAATCTGTTTGGTCACTTAAATGGGCACTAGCACTTTTAATTTCCGTTACACGGGGAAGGCTACGGGAGAACACGATATCAAACAATTCTAGGCTGAATTCTATACTAAAATTTGAGTGTCCTAGAAGAAAATTTTAGCAAAAAGAATTTTTTTTTAAATTTACATTGGCTTGGAAATTTTTTACTTGAAAGACTCAGTGACTGCCACTGGGATTAAGTAATGGTAAAGAGGTGATGCTGATCAAGTTTATAGCAGTCTCTTAGCTAAAATCATAGGTAGCGCAATACCGCCGCCTTCATAAACAGCGATGTGGGCTCTATACGTTTTTTTTCACCAAGGTACTTTTATAGGATTACCTGTCGAAGAAATTTCTTAGGGTGTTCTTTCATTTTAAATTAACAGTTCTAGTGGTCTTTTTCAGATTCAGAAGTGATTGAAGGGCAAACAGTCCCCCAAACCCCTGAAACTCCCAAAGAACCTGAGGAAAATTTTGGGACAGGTAAGTAGCTTAGGATAGTTAGAATATCTAATAATTATGCCTCTGGAGATAGCAAGAATTCTGTGTGAGTCTATCCCACTTTCAACGGTTATAAGGAGAGAAAGGATGAGATTGCCAGGACGCAATCTGCATATGTAGGACGACAGATTCCCGAAAACTGTCCTTTTCGGCCAACCATCTAGAGCTAAACGAAATGCCAGTCGTACACAGATAAGGTTATAAGAAAATACGGTACTGTTTTGCTTAATGGTACACACCGCTATAGACTCTATCAAGGAAACTAGTCAAACGGGAGAGACAGATCCCCGGTTATACGTTTATGAAACAAATTTGGGCTATATATTTGCACATTAGGGGGGTTGGGGTAAAGCACAGCATATATTAAATACGTAACCTAACCCAACCTAGGTACCTCCCCCCCTCTAAACCCCGAAAAACAACAGTTTAAATATTGTAAATTCAATGAGAAACCACGCTTTGCGATCAATAGCAATTACCCGCTTTACCGGTCTCCATGCTAAATTACTATAGAGTCTATAGCGGTGTGTACCATTAAGAAAAACAGTACCGAAAATACTTAAGACAAATTGAAACTTCTTGCAGTGGTGCAAAGAGGGGTGCTTTGAATAGACTGGAAGTGGAGGAGGAACGTACCTAGCTGTGATGGCTTGGTGCTGCACAGAATAGTTAGCAGTAGTGGCAGTCGTTGACACCTAGCTTGAAAACGGATATTTTATAGTCTCTGAACAATAAAGAACTGGTTTGTTCAAGTAAAGGGATTAAGACACAGGTGAAATTTGTTGCGCCATTGACTTTTCTTGAGTAAACCTACTACCAGCTAATTGATCTGTGTTCACCTTTGGTGCCAAACTAATTGGTATTGAAATAGACTGATATTAGTGGATTTTATAGATTATTTTGAATATATATTATTACACCTTTGGAGCATTTTTCCAGCTAAATTTTTCCTTAAGGGTCTTAACTTACGTAAAGATAAGTTGCTTTTACTTTTGTCCTCTCCTAAATATGAAATGCATGCATTTAAATAGTTTGATATTGCGTTAGCTAACTTCAAAAATTATCCTCATTGGCCAGTAAAGATACTAAAAGTGTCCAAGGATAGCAAAGGAAAGCCATTATATTTGGTATTTTGCTATGGGACACATGATGAATACAGACTTGTTGAAGCCAACTTGGCAGAATATAATCCAAGCGTTAGCCGAACTTCAAAAAAACAGACTGCAGGTGTAAAGGCTGCATTTGAGGAATTGAAAAATTCACCCGATATTTATAAATCCCTTTCCAAGACATTTAATGCATTGACAATTAAGGAATCTAATACAGGAGAATGTGCTTTGTTGATGGATAAAATCACTTCTACGGAACTTGACCTGGAAAAAACTAAGCGAGAGTTACTGCAAAATATAACTAAGAAGGTTAATGAAAGGTTTTCGGATGCTGATTCCTTCCGCCAGTCATCCTACGACATTCTTTGTGAAATATATGACGTGATTACTCTTGATTATCAACCAAAATTTGAAAAAATTAAAAAGTCGCTGGAAACTCTTCGCCACCAAATTATAAATCAAGAAGAGAAAATCATGAAAATTGAGATGAAAGTAGATTCATTTGAACAAGAAGTGCTGCTTGATTCGCTAATTTTGCATGGTGTTAAGCAACAGTCCGGATCTGACCTCCAATCAACAATCCTGCAAGTTTTCATAAACAAAATGAACCTGACTGAAATTAATGTTGCCCAAATTAGGAATATCTACAGATTCAAAATATCCCCTGCTTTAAACAATGCCTACCTAAACGACAAAGTCCCTCCTGTTTTAGTTAAATTTGTGAATAGTGATATAGCGAAGAAAGTCTTCAAAGCAAAAGCTAGGTTAGCTTCAAGTGGAATTTTCCTATCGGAAGCATTGACAAAGAGCCGACGTGAGATCCTATATGCCGCTAAGGACAGATTTGGTCATAGAAATGTTTGGACTGATCGTGGGCAAATTTTAGCAAGGCCTAACGGTGAAAGTGTCACTAAAAAAATTCATACTCTAGCCGACTGTGTTTAAGATTAAGTTTTTTTTTTTTTTTTTTTTTAGTATCTTGCCATTCATATATTCAGCGTATTTTATTTATCTTTTGCTTATTTTTTTTCTCTGTGCGTATCTGTCTAATGATTTACTTTCGTTCCAATTAACTTCAATGAAGTTTATGGATTTCAAAAATTATTCTTTTTTGTTACTTGTCTGTACTCACAAGTCATTGGGTCAATTTAGGGTTTTAAACCTTTGTTATCTTGAAAATAATTTTACTTGTATTGGTCTCATGGGTACATTAATGCAGTGGAGCTTTAGCGTTATATATTTTTTTGTTTTTTATTCCAGGAACTGAGTAGTAGGATTAATGATTTAAGGACGTCACTAAATTTATTGGAAATTATTATTATCAATATTTTCAATAATATAAAATGTATATGTATCTTACTTATTGACATGATTGTTGTGGTTTTATTTATTTATTTATGTCGTTAACCTTTGGTCTGGTGATTTTGGTTGCGGAGCGGATCTACCATCCACCGTAAGTAAAATGATTAATTCTTTTAGTGACCAGGGTGATGTTAACTCTTTGGGGAAACGTTTTCTTGAGTTACAAAATAATCCTTTAGATATAGAAAGTATAATAATTAATTCAGTTGGAAGTAGAAATAGGAATTATAATGATCCTAAATCAGTTATTGAAAGTAATTATGTTTCACAATTAAGTGGTTCTGCCTCTTCTGAACAAGATGGTATTTTCTCTGTGCTTCACCTAAACAATCAGGGACTTTGTTCCTCTTTTGATGAGCTGAAACGGATCGTCAGTGGTGGAACTCCGGATGTTATTGGTTTATGTGAAACTTTCCTGGATTCAAAAAAGGATATGCTTTTAGATATCCAAAGACTTAGGATGGAGAGGATGAACCGGAAATAGATGGCGAAAGGTGGCCTTGCCCTGTATATTGCCGATCATCTTGTATATAATTTCCGAAGTGATTTAAGTAGAAATGAGGAAGGAATCTTTGAATCCCTTTTTATTGAGATTAAGTCAGGTTGTAAGGATTTAGTTGTCGGTCTGGTTTACAGATCCCTTAGTGGATCTATTCCTTCGCTTATGAAAATTCTGGAAGAGGTTTTGGACTTAGTCCAAAAGCATCCTTGCAAACTAATCCTTATGGGGGATTTCAACCTTAACCTGCTGGATCAAAATTCTGCTTCGGCTGCAGATTTTTGTCAATGAAGCTTTGTGTGGGAACACTATCTTCAGTTTGTATACAAACACGAATTACTGAGGTGCATGCATCACTTATTGATAATATTTTTTCGTCACTAGATGTCTTAGATAATTCGGTGATGATTAGTGATATTTCTGATCATTTCCTTGCTATTTCACGATATAGGACTGCTAATCGATCGCAGCGTAAAGCTTCGCCATCTAATCTCCCATTTTTCCGTTTTGTTGTCAGTGAGGTCAGTCTACTTAAATCTCGTTTGACTGATCAGCCATGGGATAGTTTGGATTTTGAATCGGATTTTAACCGCTCTTTTTATTTCTTTTATGATTCAGTAAAAGAAGGTATCCTAGAAGTTTGCCACTAGAATCTAAAGCCTCATACCTCGAAAAGGATAGTACTGCTGAATCCGTGGATGACTCCAGGTCTCCATAAAATCTGGAAAAGGAAAAATTATCTGTGGAAACTATACAAGGCTTCGTCATCTGCTTCTCATCATCAGCGGTTCAAGGCCTATAGGAATATATTTAATTTTCTGTGTCGGAAGGCCAAGTCTCAGTATTATCACAGGAAATTTTCTGAGTGTGAAAAGGATGTTGGGAAGACACGGAAAATTATTAATTCAGTACTTAAACCTACTCCCCCTCCGCCTTCAGTTCCAACAACGCTGATAGTTGACGGTAAAATTGTCCAAGTAGAAGAAATTGTTCAGATAGTGCTTACGTCTTTTTTTGCTAATATCGTAAAAACGACTGCTTCATCTGTGAGCTCTACAACTCCTCGTTGCGATTTCAGAGCCTATCTTGGACCCCCATGTTTAAAGTCAATGGTCTTGAACCCTGTTTCTGAGTTTGAGGTAGCTCGGATCGTAAATGCACTTAAAGGTTCATCGTCTTCAGGGCCCGACAGAATTCCTACAAGGGTTATCCGTGCCGTTCTTCCTGCTATTCTGTCACCATTGACTAAGCTTTTCAATCTGTCTTTCGTGAATGGAATTTTCCCTGAATCACTCAAGCGAGCTAAGGTTATAGTGCTGTATAAAAGTGGGTCCCGGAGTGATCCTGCTAATTATAGGCCAATTTCTCTTCTATCTGTTTTCAGCAAAATTTTTGAGAAGGCTATGCTATCCAGGCTTCTTAGTTATCTGGATGTCATAATTTTTTTTCATGATTTCCAGTTCGGATTCCGAGCGAATCACTCTACAGAGCATGCTTGCGCATCTCTCTTGAATTTCATTCATTCGGCAATAGATTTTGGTCTTATCCCGGCAGCTTTATTTTTGGATGTTCGTAAGGCTTTCGATTCTTTGACTCATCAGATCCTTCTTTGGAAATTATCGCATATTGGTATAAGATCAAATGTTTTCTCTTGGTTTGAATCATATCTTTCTGGTAGACTTATTTCAATTGATCCGCTTTTCCGGAGCCCTTCTGAAGTAGAATATGGTGTCCCCCAGGGATCTGTTCTTGGCCCCGTTTTATTTCTGATTTATGTCAATGATCTGAATCCAGCAGTCAAGAACACCAGTCCTCTAGTATGCTGCAATCTTTGTCATCCGGCTGTTCCTTCGTGTCCCAATGCTACTTCTAATGAAGATTGCCTCGTTGCTTTTGCTGACGACAGCACTTTTGGGACTCTAGGGAGGACGGAATGTGATGTCAGGTCTAATCTGGTGGCAATATTTGAGAGAGTAGTTTCATGGCTTGAGGTGAATTACTTGGCCTTGAATGTTACCAAGTCACAGTTTCTTATTTTTTCTCGAATTGGTGTAGCTTTCCCTCAACTGACACAGCTTCAGGTGTCACAAGGCTCCTTGTGTAGACCAAAGAATCGGTTGGTCCGGTTTCCTGGTATCCTGCTTGATGAGAACCTTTCGTTTAGACACCATATAGCCATGATTAGGTTTAAGGTTTCACGGAGTTTGGGTGTCATTCGAAAACTCAAACACACCTTTCCTGGATCTATACTGAAACTTCTTTTTTTCTGCCTTGTCCAGTCATATGTCTCTTATTGCCCCATATTATGGATGTCTACTTTTCCTTCTACACTGCGGTCGCTTTATGTGATGTATGATAAAAAACGGCGTCTGGTTATGGACACCAACCGTTCTTCACCAAGACCACTTCTAAATCTAGAGTCTATCTACATTCTTTCTTGTGCTTCTTTTGTTTTTCATCAGCTTCATAACAATCTTCCAAAATCTCTTCAAAAAGCTCCTCAGTTTATTTCTGATTCAGCTCCATATAACCTTCGTTCGTCACATAATATCTGCATTCCTCCTACTCCCACTGTGCGGTCAGATTTCAATCCCCTCATTGCTTGTCATCAGGTTTGGAACTCCCTGCCTTCTTCAGTACAGAAATGCTACTCGTTTGGCACTTTCAAGAGGATTCTTAAGGACCATTTAGTTAAGAATCAACCTGAATAATTTTTTTTTTTTTTTTTTCACACAATTGTTTTAAGGATTTTTTTGGAGAACAATTTTTCTAGAAGGATAGTTTTCTGCCCTCTGTTATCCCTCCTTTATTTAGTTTCCACTTTTTTAAACTTTGGTGGTATCTAAAAAATGTATACGTTTACCAATTAAGCTGTTGCAGCTCAGAAGCTCTTAAAAAGGTATTTGATATTTTTATTTCTTGACATTCATCAGAGCAATTATTTATCGCAAAATTGGTTCTGCATTTTCCGACTGGTCTATATAGCGAGTTTTTCATGGTTCTTTTATCATCTTGTCAATCAACAAGTGCAGGAGCTGCAGGTCTTAGATGGAGGCTCAGAGAAAAGACGAGGATACTTTTTATTTGGAAAGCCTTCTTGAATAATTGACCTTTCTCTTTAAAATTGTAAATTTTTTTATCAAGAAAAGTTTTACCTACATCTTCGTAATCAGTGTTACCTTTTCTTTGCTTCATTAAAATATTGTATTAAACTAAAGGATGTTCTAATGTAACAAAACTCATTGTAAAACTACAAAAATATAATTTTTTTTTTTACATGTTATATGATTCATCGAATAAGTATTCTTAAGCAACTAAAGCAAAAAAAAGACATGAAAATGAGAATTTCATTTTGTTGAGCACGTGTTTGCATACCTGCAATACGAGTTTTAATTCACGGGTGAACTTGACTGACTCTGTGTTCGAATTCTTCTAGCTCTACCTCATTTTGACTGTTAAGATTCACTCGGCAGGAGTCACATGTCCGATAGACTGAGGTTCAGAGAAAGGTTGCAGTTGTTTTACATGTTGAAACCCTTCTTCATTGTCAGTTATAGTCTCTAGATAAACTGCAAGAAGAGCCATGAGTCTTGTCCTTTTATAGTATCTTAGGGCAATAAGTCTCGCCAGATTTTCAATATCAGTTCCTTTGTTGCCAAATTTTGATCTTCTGGCAATAAGATAGTAGAGGGTCTTACTTAAATCAACATCAAGATGGCCACGGGAAAAAATCATGAATATTTCCCCATGTTAATTGCGTGAAACTTCTTGACGTCGAGATTGTTTGGTGTTATTAAATATGGTTGTTGCTCTAAAGACTGGTCTAAGAAAGACCAGTCTTTGAGCGGATGACTGTGTATATTTTGCGTGAACATACACAGTCAAAGGTCACAACATGAGATTCTCCATTAAAAGGATGGTGGCAGCTCTCCTTATATATGATATGATCTGTTCTGGCTTGATTTTGAGCTGGGCTGACGAGATCCATGTTGCATGGGACACCTGCAAAAGTAAAAAGAATATAAAAATAAAACATTAATTTTTGATTTCGTCAATAAGAAATTACTGATATTAGGATAAAAAGTGGAATATCTAAGGATATTGTTTAATTAATAGAAAAACATTTACATTCAAACTAAAAAACACACTAATTTTCCTTCAGTATATTCTACTTGTGCTTTTAAATGTACCATGAAGTTTTTGGTTTATTAGCAACAGCAACGAGTAGCATAATAAAAGAGGAAAATGTGGCCTTTTAAAATTTATATTTATGGAGAGTTTTAAATAAACCTACATTTCGAAAAAAGGGGAAAATTATTTATTTGATGTATTTCCACTTTTATTGAACCTCCATCTTATAAAAGCTTCTCGTAACCCGGGGTGATGTTTGGGGAGGGGAGGGCTTCGTACCCCTAATGATTTTGAGAAGAAAAATTATTTTATACCCCATGCTTTTGACAACCAAGATATGGATCCTGCTTGCTCCTCCCCCCCGCTCAAACGACCCCGCTCGTAACCAAAAACGACTGACTCAAAAAAAAAGGTCGATTTTCTTTTGAATGTTGCTATTAAAAAGATTGCGTATTCTAAGCCATTAATATGTTACTAGCTTTTAAATAATTTTCCTGTGAAATCATTTGAATGTTTGTCTAATGCTACTACTACTATAAACAACTTACCACAACAGCAACCTACCTGAGGCCAATACAGTTACGCTCTCTTAAACTATTTTAGTCCATTTAATGTTTTCTTCTTTACACCCTCCCAGGAAGTTCCGATTTCCCTGAAATCTTTTTTTACGACATCATCTCAACCCATCGGTGGAAAACCTGTTTTCCGTTTAGCCCCAGGTGGATTTGTCCGATAAGAATTTAAAATAAGGGGAATCAGTTAAAAGGCTGGATTAAAAAAGTCAAAACTAGTATTTTGGGTGTTTATTTTATACCCATTTAAACCTTTGCCCCATATCCTGTTCATTTTTTCGTTCTCTTTTATGCAAGCTGCATTTATAATAAAAAAATTAAAATTAGAATATAAATGCAAATCATTATGTTAGAAGAATTTTATGCATTCAAAAAGTCTAATTAAGGCTTTGTGGTAGCTTGAAGAAAAGATGCTTTTTTTAGTTTTTTTTTATTATCATTATCTAGAATTGTTTTGGTGGTCTTGCCATGATTTGCAGAAGAACTGTTCAATATATGTTCACGTCTTGGTCTCGAGATAGAAATGTTCAGCTTTATAAAAATTAAATGAAAAAAAAAACAAGTTTTTTTAACTGAAAGTAAGGAGCGACATTAAAACTTAAAACGAACTGAAAATAAACCGTGTATGAAAGAAGCTGTCCCCTCCTCAATGCCTCGCTCTTTACGCTAAAGTTATTTTTATTGTTTTAAATAGAGTTTTGAGAAAAGAATCAAACTTTAGCGTAAAGAGTGAGGCACTGAGGAGGGGACAGCCCCTTTCATACACAAAATAATTTCTGTTCGTTTTAAGTTTTAATGTCGCTCCTTACTTCCAGTTAAAAAAAAACTTATTTTTTTATTTAATTTCTTATAAAGCTGAACATTTCTATCTTGAGACCAAGAGGTGAACATGTATTTAATTTTATATTTAATTTCTGAACGTTTTTGAGTTAATACAGGTTTTGATTTTGGCTCACCACACATGAATAATTAAAACGAAATTTTCATATTAATTCACTGTTTTTGGTTAAATGGCTTTCTCGAAAGCTGTTTAATTTTATTTACGAACGTTTTTATTAGTAATGAATATACGTACCTTACGAATTAACTTACGTAACGAACTTCTATATTCATATATTTTTATTACGTAGCGTAAAGTGCGAGGTATTGACTAGGGGGTGAACCCAATCATAAACTTAATAATTTCTGTTCGTTTTAAGTTGTGATGTTGCTCCTTACTTTCAGTTGATTTTTTTTTATTTGATTTCTGATCGTTTTGTTGAATAATTCTGGTAAATCTGGTGCCCCCGTCATAGCAATGTCTCTTCCCCCATGAAAACTCCCTCTATGAAAACAACCTCCCACATAACCCCCGACCCCTCCTCACCTACCAGAAAAAATCTCTCCTGAAAACGCTAGTATACTTCCCAGTAACCAATAATATATTTAAAAATTTGGCAAAGTTTATAACTTGCAGCCCTCCCCCCCGGGGACTGTGAGGGGTTAATAATCCTAAAAGACATAGTTATCATATTTTTCGATCATGCTGAACAAAATGACTATTTCAAAATTTTGATTGGGTGATTTTGGGAACAAAATGAGCGTGGGACGGGACCTAGTCGCCCTCTATTTTTTGGTCACTTAAAAAGGGCACTAGAACTCTTAATTTTCGTTCAAATGAGTCCTCCCGCAATATTCTAGGACCACTGGGTCGATACGATCACCTCTTGAATAAAAAATAAATAAACACACATCTGTGTTCTTTCTTCTGGCAAAAATACAAAATTCTATATTTTTCAGATAGAAGCTTGAAACCCCTATTGTAGGTTTCTCTGATACGCTGAATCTGACGGTGGGATTTTCATTAAGGATCTATGACTTTTAGGGGGTGTTTTCCCATTTTTTCGAAAATAAGGCAAAATTTCTCATGCGCGTAACTTTTGACAGATAAAACTTAACTTGATGAAACTTGTATATTAGAAATCAGCCCAAAAATTGATCCTTTTGAAGTATTTATTGGTATCAAAACTCCAATTTTTAGAGTTTCGCTTATTATTGAAACAATCGCATCTTCTATCACCCTTTTCAGGTATGAATGTAGTGGAACCTTGGGGCAAGGAACCCCAATAAGCAAAAAATTTTCTAGGATTTTAAGACACATCCTGTTTAAATTATTAAATAATAAATGTATGTTAAACCCCCCCCCCCACCTGAAAAGTACCTTTGTGTGTGCCTATCTTCTTTCGCCTTATTATCTAGGATATTCTTTTTTTACTGTCTGAACTTTATAAGGATTGTTTCTAATATTGGAAAGTGGCTTTTGAAAAGTTATGAAACACAATTTTTTTTCAACTGAAAGTACTGAGCAACATTAAAACTTAAAACGAGCAGAAATTATTACGTAAATAATGGGGGTTACTTCCCTCTCAGCACCTCGCTCTTCACGCAAAAGTTTGTAGCAAAAATTTAATTCGTAGCACTCAACTTTTAATATACGTTATTTACTGAAAAATTATTTATGATTTTTATTCAATTGATTTGTTTGTGGGTTCATCGATTATTATAATAAACAGCATTGATATCAGTGGGCCACTTAAGGCAGGAAAAAAAAAATTATACGCAGCGCAATAGTGCTGCCTAAGTAAAGAATCAGGATAAGTCAAAGTGTTACCACGGATCGTGTAACATTATATTTTGACGTATTCCCTATATTTAAATAGTGACTGTATTTCAAATTTGAAAGCATTCGAAAAATAAAGTTAGAACTATCAACTTATCCGCTGTGCTTTGTTTGAAAAAGAATATCCAGAAAATCTGAACGATTTCTGGCAGTATTGTGACAGAAACCTTAAATAAATTAAAAATTGGCAGGGTTGGCAATTGGAAGGGGAAATTGACTCCTAGAATTTCTAAATTACCTTTCCCTTTGTATGTATGTTTCAGAAAAAAAGTTCTATAAGAAATACACAAAAGTTTATCTTGTGGAAAACATGGTAGACTTTTCCAGAGGGGGGTTACGCTGAATATTGCTTTTATATCTATAATTCCCTTCACAAGCAAAACTCAGTTTCCTAGTGCTGCATGCTAAAACTGATAACATTAGAAAAAGAAAATGGCTTGTTACAGAAGAAGCTTTTTCAGTTTTATTAAAGAAGCTTTTTCAGTTTTTTTTTGTAGTATTATTAACTAGAATTGTTTTGGTGGTCTTGCCATGATTTGCAGAAGAACTTTTCAATATATGTTCACGTCTTGGTCTCGAGATAGAAATGTTCAGCTTTAATAAAAATTAAATAAAAAAATAAGTTTTTTTAACTGAAAGTAAGGGGCGACATTAAAACTTAAAACGAACAGAAATTAATCCGTATATGAAAGAAGCAGCTAATATGTGGACAAAAAAAATTCTGAGTTGTGAGAAAATAATATATTTTTTGATTAAATTCACTAAATCCTACTTGCAGCAGACATTTTGTGCAACATGTTATGCATAGGTAAATGTCCCACAAGTAGCGCTGGCTTTTCAAGAAATGCGACTAATAACAGTAATAATCCTCACTTATGACTTATGAGGATTAGTTATAGTACATTTATGCCAATTCTTTTATTATGAACTGATTAAAAGAAATATTTAGAAAAGCAAAAATAGCAAGAAGTCAGCACGTTATTGTACATAAAGGCAGTTCTACATTTATATGGGTTGTTATGTGAATCCAGAACGTAAGCAATAGGATGTTATCAGTGCTTATTAAGCATTTCAATTACAAACAAGAGAATTGGAGTTTCAATTAATCACGGGAATTAAAATTATAACACTTAATTGATTACTGGACTATTCTTTGGCCAAATAAACCCGATTTGACCTATCCACTTATAATACAAATATCATTATAAAAAGTACTAAGTCTTAATTCCCTTTTCAATTATTTATTTTTTCATTCAGGAAATTATATTCACAGTATGTCTACCTTCTTCTTCTTCAGTGATTCTATTTCTGTCTTATTTGTAGATGTAGAGGGTGTATGCATTTTTACTTTTAAAAGTTTTAAAACAATGAATAATGAAGAACAACAATTTACCTATGTGTTTTAGTAAAAGAAAAAAAAAGAAGAAAATAATGCTTCAAACTGAATATGCCAATGAAGACCAACTTAATTAAGAGACAGGATATCAATTTAAATTTTAACCTGATTATTATCATAACTTTATGTTACAAGGAATTAATAATTCATAAGTAATTTAATGATGTGTTAAAGTTTCCATGAAAGGGATGCATATAAAATCTAGGGGGGGGCAATTGTTAAGAAGTAAATTTAGCAACATAAAAAGACACAGTGTGTACGCAGGATGTCACAAAGCCGAATCAGCAATATCTTGTGAACGGCTTAGAATATTAAGCTGAAAATTGAAGCAAATGCTGAACTAACCCAAAGGCACCATGTGCGTGCTACTGTTAACATTAATGTTAATACTCATGCTTCTGCCCTTTCTTCTATTTATGACTTTAATTGTAACTATTTTCACTGAAACTATTTGTTATTCTTTTTGACTGACTACTTTTGATTGTGACAAATTTCAAATCTGAATACTTATGATGGCGACTCCAAATACTTATGAATGCGACTACTTGAGAGTGCGACTGTGGCGGCATAATAATAATAATAATCTGTATTTAAAAGTCTTTTAAAGGCATATGCAAAAAAGACAAATTCTAAAAGAAAAATTACACTCTATTTGAAATACTTCCCTTCGATACAGAATATCCTACTACCACAGTATCACGGGGAGACCTAGACCTCATTAACCAACGAAGCAGCCTATCTTACCCTTCTTGGATAATTGAACCCCTCAAATGAAAATGCTGCTTACACCAAAGGAGGAAATTGGCCAACCCATACCTCATTCTCCCCATATCCGTTCTTAAAAATCGCATTTACCCTTCTTAAAATCATGTAGTTTTTTTTAATTAAACTTTATTTGCAGCCTCTCTAAGTCTAAAATGCATCATCATACTAAGCAATTTGCTTCTTACAGAAACCACGCTAGGATCTCTCTAATTACCAGACCCATTCTTATCGCCTTTTTTATGGAGTTTTTATTCCGCTTTTTCAAAAATCGTGCTCATAATTTCAAATTCCTTATCTTTAACCTCCCCACCACCATATTTTAAACATTCAACCCCACTATATTCACCACCACCATATTTAAAATATTCAACCCCACTATCAACACCTGGGGCTTTATTTTTTTTTTTTAGTAGTGTCACTAATTCTGACTCATAAAATAAATTTTCCCTCACATCCAAAGCGTCACAAATATTTCTATTTTTTGCTACATCTTCTCGTGTAACTTTATCATTGTTTAGCACATTCTCAAAATGTTTTGCCCATATCTCAGTAACTCTTTCCTTCTCACTAATCGTAGCCCCGTTTTTATCTGTAACTGGGACAAGTCAAGGTTAACTATTCCCTCTTATAATTTATTTTTAAGTTGGCAACCTGAAATTCTCAGGCGTCAATAAACGATCTAGATAAGTCACAAGTCTGAGGAAATTCGGTTTAGAGCCTTATTTTTTGAAAATGAATCATGCAGGTGATGCCATATTTATAAACATTTCAAGAACAAAAAGTACTTAATCCCTCCCCTCGGAGGGGTTGTATTGTTTTTGTATCTATAACACATGCTAAATTACATAAAATGACAAATGACTAAACAGCTAAAGAAAAAGGCATGGCACAAGAAACAGCAAAAATCCCACTAAATTGTTAAGGAAAATATTAGACAAACAAATCTGCAGTTAGAAGATAGAAAAATCAAATGGAATGAAGAAACGTGTTCGTTTAGAGTGTGGTAGTTTGTGAAGGATAAACAGGAAAGAAAAATGGGTTTTTAGTATCTATGGTACATGGAAAATTGTGCAATAGGAAAAAAGACTCTGAGCAGCTAAGGAAAAGGAGTTTTTTTTTGTAACTAGAAACATCCTGCTATGATTTATAAGCAATCCGAACAACTAAAGAATACGGCATAGAAAAACGTCTGAGGTAAAAATGCAGGAAAATAAAGTGAAACGAGATCTGATGCTTGAAGGCATGCGACAATAAGCATCATGACGATTCCCAAATGAAAAAAACGGGGAAAGAAATCTGTGGTTAGAAAAAAAGTGAGGAGGATGATCTCATCGCATAGTATAGAAAATATACTTTTGGAAAAGAAACATTAGTTTGAATCACAGCGAGTTCCAGCAGAAAACAAGCTGTATAAAATGGATGATTCTTTGATGCATTAACAAGAAGAAGAATTTGAATTTACTAAGTAATTTCTTAATTCAATTTAAATCGTTATTTAACACCTCATGGCTTAAAACTGAAGAAAAGGGTGTTGATTATTTTAATGTGTAATTAGAAAATCAAATATATACAAGCCCTCCGCGTGCCGAGCGCTGAGGCCCGAACAAAACTCGGTTTCCCGGTACTTCGTTTATAGACGCGGAACAGAAATATTTCAAAGAGTGAGACTATCAGAATAATTAATAAAGACTTAACAACAGTTACATACGACTTTAAACATCACTGTGAGAGAAGGAGACAACATGGAAGAAAACTGATTTTTCGGCCATGTTCCAAAATAGGCTTCGGTAGAGCTTTTGCTGGGTAAACTGTTTTATGCTTCTGGATTAATGCGGAATCTTGGGGCAACGGGTGTAAATATTATGTAAATTTAAAATGTAAACTGAACAGAGTTTATGTTTATCTGTTTGTGAGAAAATCTTCTGAAATTTTTCTGTGTATGGAAAATGTGGTAGTGCTGTTGAATTAGACAGTTTAATGAGGATTGTTTGGTTGAAAATTTTTTTTTATTTCGGACAACTGGAGCATAAAGCCTACTATATTTTTTTTCAAGGTGGAAAATCAGCAGCAATTAGGTTTGGTTTACACGTGGCCCAACTGGTGGACAAAGATAAACACACTATTCAACTGGCTTTCTTCATGAATGTCCTATCTGGACTAACGGGCTGGGAACCAAATTTCCCAATTTAAATAGAAAAGCCTCAGATTTTCAGAATTAAATTCCAAAATATATTTGAGACAACACCGGCTAATCATGATAAAACCAAAATCGCAAAGAAGAGAGATACAAGGACAATAACAAACACGAAGTAACGATGAAAGGGTGTTACCCTTTCATCGTTACTTCGAATAAGTCCTTATTTTAGTTTTTATACTGATTTTGAGGTTTGGTTTTTACATTGTCTATAAACTTTTATCTGTATTTTTTTTATTGTTCTGCACTGAGGTTGGTAGAGCGGAAGTCTCTACCAAGATATTTGCATAATTTTTATGTATTTTTTTTTATATAAAAACCTTATATGCCCCCAAGGCATAACTTAAAACATTTCCCTGAGGGTTGTGGGGGAGTTTCCTCCTCAAAGATATATTTTCTATCTGGAAATCAACTACGCGGAACAAAATGGCTATCTCAAAATTTTTATTGGATGTGTTTGGGGGAATGATTGGCGTGGGGGGGGGGGGGGGCAAGTTGCCCTCCAATCATTTTTGACTATTAAAAAGGGCACTAGAACTCTCAATTTCCAATCGAATGAGTCCCCTTGGAAGTTTCTACGACGACCCCTTCCGTATGAATTGCCTCTTGGGAAAAAAAATAATATTAAATAAATAAATAATAAAACATTGGAGCCGTATGGCCTTTACTATAGGCAACGCTACAGCGTTGCCTCTGAAACACTTAAAACTATTCAAGATATTTATTGAATAAAGGTGACTCTCCAAGTCACTTGAAAATATTGGTAAAACGTTGATATAATTTTAGCAGCATGCGATCAGAGGAAATATGTATGTATTTTTAAAATCGTTCTCAATTGACTTGAGAGAAAAAGGGTTGATTGGACTAATAGTTTAAATTATTCTCAAATTATGTGCGAACTTTAGAAAAAGAAATTGAAATTTTGGTGAAGCTACTGTGTGCAAACTTTGGTTAATTTAAGCCTTATTTTCATGTTTGTGTTATTTTTGCGTATTGAAGGGTATTGGATTTCATGGATCCGTATTAGGGTGATGACTCATTTTAGATTCAAAGGTTTATCTGAGTAAAACAGCAAAAACGTTTATTTTTAGAAAAAAATATTGTTTATTCTAAACAAATGGTTCGAAAAAATGGGTTTATAGATCCGTAATTTAGAAACCTACTGATTTTTATTTAGGTGTTACAGAATGTGATTCACCATTTGCAAACACTGTATGTGACATTGCTTCATGTAGGCAAATTGAAACACTTGAACTTTAAAATATTAACGCAAATAGTATCACTGACTTTAAAAAGAAATCCAATAAAAGTAAAGTTACATTGTACTTTAGAATATGTTACCCTGACTAATCAAGATCAATGTTAGGCCGTTCAAAAATATTTATTCACTTGAGCTTTACAGGAAATTTACCTTTTAAACAACTGAAATCTACTTTAGGGATATCTGACCCCTCCTTCCCATTATCCGCCCAATCGTCCAACTTGCTCAAAGTAGCATTATCTTTCAGGGGTTTGAAAACCGCTATAAGAAAAACGTAAAGGAAACAATGCTACCGGGCCAACATCCTTCTAAATCATGATTATATTTCAAAACTGTAGACCTCTGCCCTGGGTCTGGCTATCTCATAATGGCTAAGAACTGCTAAAATTTTTATTTTTAACATAAAATATAGCATATTCTAAACAGATTGTACGTGCAAATGGGTATATAGATCCTTAATTTAGAGGTCTGGCCATCTCATAATGACTAAGAACTGCTAAAAGTGTTTATTTTGTAACATAAAAAACAGTTTTTTTCAACTAAAAGTAAAGAGCTTCTACATTAAATCAAAGAATAGCAGAAATAAAGTCGAATAATTATTCAAGCAGAAAATAGTATGATAGAATAATGTTTTTTTTCCAACGCCAAACTTAATGATGTTGATGCTTGTTTAAATAAGTGAAGGATTTCAGTGTTGAATAAAGTAGTACACATGACAATGCAAATTAAATATGAGAAGTTTTTTTTTCCGAAAATTTTTTTTCAATTAAAAATAAAGAGCAGCTAAATTAAATAAAAGATGAGCAGAAATAAATTTTAATGACAGTTAAAGCCCAAAATATTTTAAATTGTTTTGATTTTACACTCTTATTTCTTCCGATTATGTTTTGCTCCTCATACTTTATTCATCTTAGCATATTTTTATAATTATGTTAAGGGTATTGATCATTATAGGGTTGAAGGTTTCCAGTCCCTTACAAATTTATTTAATTTAAGACTTTTTCAGCTATTATAATGTTTGATGTGATTGACACAGAATATATTGGACTGAAATATTCATCAACTGGTGTTTTTTGGAAGCGACCTTCCTATTGCTAGATGAACAGCGCCGTTAAGTTTATAGCTATAAATCTAACGTCAAAAACAATATGTTTAAGTAAGATAAAAAAAAAGATGATATCCAACATTAAATTTTGTAAATCAAAACGGCTTTTACGATAAAATCATAAGACCAGGTAATGAAAATGGTTATGAAATAAAACATAAACAAGAGTAAATTCAGGAAATATGCAGATTTTTCAGTGTCCAAGCTGTTTATGTTAAGGGAAATGTGCCGACTGATAAGCTCTTACTAGGAATATATGATAAAGACTTATCATTATCCAACTTAAAGACTTCAAATGTGAGAAATACCTGCAATCAGTACATGATCTTGAAGATGAAGTTAGGTATTTTGCTCACTGGGTACCTGAAAAGATACCTGACACGGAAAAATGCATCAGATATCCGAAGACCTAAAGTTTGGCTCTCTCTATCAAAAGAATCAAGTAATAAACGTATTAAAGCTTAACATTTCCTTTACTGTTAGGTCTGTTACCAGAATCAATGACTCAGCTAGATTTAGAACAATTTAACTGCCCCAGATTTGAAGGCACATATCATCACTCTGAAGTTGAAGTAATATACTTTTCGCAATAGATGCCTGAACAATCGCCAAAGTGTTCTAAATCTATTCGATACAGTAAAAAAAAACTCCGTTAAAAGGAGTTTTATGGAATCATAATTTATGGATGAGTAATATTGTCATTTAAATATTGCTTTTTTTTAATGTGTAAACATGTATATTTTTCCAAATGTTTTTTGTTTGTTGAATATATTTTCAGCAATAAACATGTTTTAGCTTGCGTTCCTTTTGCATTTACGTCTCATACGTCATGTTTAGCTCTAGTATACCGTTTGAAACATGAAGGATCATTTTTTTGCTGAAAATTGAAATAAGCTTTTTTACAACATTCTACTGAAATTAATAAATTCGAATAAATCTAGCTAAGGATATTAGGCAAAAAATATCCCAGAGACCATTTAAAAAGAATATCCTAAGTCATGTGTAATAGTGAACTTTAAGCAATAAACATCTTTAAGCTTAATGCTTCATCTATTTGTAGACCTGTTACCTGAAGCAATCAGACAGCTAGTTTCAAATTAAGCTATGATGGATGAAAATGTTGAAATAGAAATATCTTTTTATTGTGGTTGTATCATCCGTAAGGGCCACTATCATGATTTTACAAACTCGTATGAGTATAATGTAATCAATTTAGAGCATGGGGACTTTAGAATAAATGAGATGAATCTGAGGAAGATGAATTCAAATAGAATGGAGAGAAACTCAGTTATAGATTGGCCAATTAAGAAACTATCGGAAGAAAGGGTAGCATTACCACCCTATGAAACCTCAAAATCAAAAACGATGGTCATGGAAAAGAAGGTATGACAAACAATAAAGATACCACAACGAAAAAAAAAATATAACATCAAGAAAAATGAAACTCAGAGGGGAAAGAAAATAACAAAATGAAAAATAAAATCAAAAATTTGAAAAACGATTATTTTGTCAGCCAGTGGCGAACCATGAAGAAGAAGAAACAAGCAAATATTTCGACAAGGACATCCACCGAGTCTTCCTCAGTGCTAAACAAAAAGGAAGAAAAGAAAAAGAAACCAACGAAAATCAAACCTTTCGAAGTTTACTTGTCAACAACTGAACAACGACAGTCAGTTTCTGTTCAGTCGTTGACAAGTAAACTTCGAAAGGTTCGATTTTTGTTGGTTTCTTTTTCTTATCTTTCTTTTTTGTTTAGCACTGAGGACGACTCGGCGGAGGTCCTTGTCGAAATATTTTTTTGTTTTTTCTTCTTCATGGTTCCCCACTGGCTGACAAAACCACCTTTTATACATGAAAAAGGTTTTTTGACCTTTTTTGATTTTAATTTTCATTTTGTTATTTTCATTCCTCTCTGAGTTTCATTTTTCATGTATAGCCAGTGTGGTCTAAGAATGTATATAAGATCAAGTAAATCATGGCCCCACTACAGGAAATCTTCATATTTCTTAAGAAATACAGACAAGATTTTTATAAGTGAAATTTGACATTAAGGAAGAACTAGTATTGATCAATTTATGTTTAATCTCATTACTGATGATACTTATAAGATTGTATTGCTTTTATATTTGCAATATATATTGATTGCCCCAATTGTTTATTATTTAATTTTGAAGGAATCAACTCAACTACCTAGTAAATTCCAATTCCAAAATGTGCTTTGAAACATCAACAGAATGTAATAGTGACACGATAAACCACGACACAACACTATAAAAATATTCCAAGTCTTTTATTTCAACGAATAAATTCCAAAATGAACTTTGAAACATTAACAGAATGTAAATGTGATAAGGTAAACCATATCATAATACTACAAAAATGTTCCAAGTCTTACATTTCAACAACAAATATTCCAAAATGAGCTTTGAAACATCAACAGAATGTAACAGTGAAAAGCTCCAAAATGAACTTTGAAACATCAACAGTATGTTACAGGGGCAAAGTAAACCGCGACGCAACGCCACAAATACATTCTAAGTCTTACATTCAACGAAAAAACTCCAAAATGAGTATGAAACCATCAACAAAGTGTAATATCGACAATATAAACCACAACACAACACAATAAAAATATTCCAAGTCTTACATTTCAATGAAAAAATTACAAAATGAACTTTGAGACATCAACAGAATTTAACAATGACATGGTAACTCACGACATAACACTACAAAAATATTCCAAGTTTTAAATTTAAACGAAAAAGTCCCAAAATGAACTTTGAAACATCAAGAGAATGTAGTAGTGACAAGGTAAATCACGACTAAATACTATAAAAATATTTTAAATCTTGTATTTCAACGACAAAATTCCAAAATGAACCACGACCAAACACTATAAAATATTCCAAGTCTTAAACTTCATCGAAAAAATTCCAAAATTAACTTTGAAACATTAGAATGTAACAATGATAATGTAAACCATATAACAAAACTACAAAAATATTCCAAGTAAAATGGATGCATTTTATACCCATAAATAAAAAAAAAAAATTAACCCCCCCCCCCAAAAAAAAAATACAAAATACAAGACACTAATTCTTCTAACATAGACAAAAAAACACAGTAACCATAAACAAATGCCGTCTACCCCACGAGTGACCCAGGGATGGGATTTGGCCCACGAATGGGATTTAAAAGAAATTATTTCAATCAATTTGCGACAGAACCGCTTCTTAAGGGTTGGTAGCACCGTACTGGCGCTTAATATACCGATTGTTGTCAATGGTAGCAAACGCAGCAAAAACTTAGCATATTTATAGTACAGTGAACGCAATTTCAGGTTATCTTTAGCCGTATAAATGCGCCAAAATGGGCTAAGGTACAGATAATGAGTCAAAACCATAGCCTTGTACACTTGGGCCAACAGACGACAGTCAAGCTCCCGCATATTTGCTAAGATACAGCTATACGTAAAAGAGCACCACTTCTGAAAATGAGAAAGCGGTAGCCGCTGCGTTTCTAGCATTAACTTTCTAAAAGAAATACCCAGAAATACAATACCATCCGCAAGCTCAGTAATGAAATCACACATTTTGAATCTTCAACAAGCATCGGATTTCAAATTAAAAAGTTTCAAAGATCAGGATTTCAAAGATCAGACTTTTCAGCATTAAACTGGTGACTAATTTGGCTATACTCTTGTTTTAACTTGATAAAATTGTTTTCTCGCCAACGCCAAAACCAGCTCAGGTTCAGTAAGTCATCTGCATAACCGAACAAAGACAAATTAATACCACAGAGAAAATAAGACATAGGTAACTTTGATTGTGGCTTTAAAATACTGTTATTAATGTGACGAAATAGCACCTTGCTTACCCTCTCGTTTACCGAGAGAAGGGGATTTCCACACAGAGAAACAGTAAAATCATATGAAAGGTTATCACACTCATTATCTTGTAAAGAAAGCTTAAGTTTCACTTTCATACATGCCTGGACCTTTCAACAATGCTAAGTAAAAGCTGTCTAAAAATTTTGATTGGATCTGTTTTAGGGAATTATGGGTGTGGCGGGGGGCTGGTTTTACTCCAATCACTTTTGACTCATAAGCAGGTCACTAGACCTTTCGTTTTCAATAGAAACCTTATAAGCCTTCTGGGTGTAACTTAAAGCCCCTGCCCTTTGACTCTGGGGGGTTGTGTAAACCCTAAAGGCACTTTCGTTGCCCTCTGATAACTTTTGCTCTCAAAAAGGGAACTAGAACTTTCAATTTCCAATCAAATGAGCCTCCTCTAAAGCTTATACGATCACCCCTTCCTTAAAACTTTATACACCCTGGGGCATGACTTAAAACCCATGCACCTAGATTCTGGGGATTTTTATACATCATGGGGCCTTGTTATAGGCTCTTTGGACTATCTTGAACAAAATTGCTATCTCAGAATTTCGATCGGATACATCTGAGAAAAAGAGGCTGTACGAGGGAGGGAGATGGTCAGATCCCCTCCAATCACTTTCGAATCTAAAAAAGGGAACTAGAAATTTCAGTTTTGAACCAAACGAGCCTCCTCCAAAGTTCAGACAACCACCCCCTCAATAAAAACTTTTAATCCTTGGAGGGGGGGGCTAAACTTACAACCCTTGCCCCTAGGCACTGCGGGTTTGAGTCAACCTTGATGCATCATGATATGCTCTCCTGATTATTTTAAACAAAATGGTTTTCTTAAGTTTCGATCGGATGTATTAGAAGAAAAAATTCCGTGTGGGGTGCTAGGTAATTTCTTATAAATTTTGATTCCAATAAATATCTCCAGAATTTCTGATTTCCAATTGAATGAGATCTCTCCATAGTTTATAAGACCGCCCCTTCTAAAACAAACATATATTAAGAATGGATAGCTAGCAAAACTTTTAGCGACTGGCGCATCCGCTATTTGGGGGGGGGGGGTATCCCCGAAGGCGCAATTACTGGGTTTTTCAACTATTCTGAACAAAATGGCTATCTCAAAATTTTGATATGATTTGTTTAATTATATGATGGAGGTGGGGGGACTGGTTGCCCTCCAATCCCTTTCAAGTCTTAAAATGGAAACTAGAACTCTTTAATTTCAATCGACTTTCTTCTTCTTCTTCTATTTAACAGCAGGCGGGCTTTTCAGTAAAACTATTTGGCCCTTTTCCTTCTGCTTCACTCTGTGGGCTACAGAGCTACTGGCTTGATTGCCTCATATTTATTAGATATATTCAGATATCTTTCAGCAGATATTTCGACTCTAGGAGTTCAAATATAAGATGATAGATGTCGATTTCTATGCTCTGTGTGCAGGTATAGTTGGCTAGGCTCTTGACTGATAGTGGGATTTTGTGGTGTTTGAAGTATTTTAACAGTTTAGAAAGCAAGGTATGTTGTGCAGACGTCAGCATATTACATTCAAATAGGCAATGGTCAATTGTTTCATTATTCATATTACAATGCCTGCAAAGAGGGGACAGGGGAATTGAACCACTTGAATTAGAAATCTTATATGAGAATGCAAGGAAATTTAGTCCATTTGTTCCAGAACGAATTCTATGATAAATTTTTGAAAGATACTTATTGGGAAAGGAGGAAAGGATAGGATTAATCTTATTGAAGTTAATATCTTATAGCCCCCATCGGTAAATATCTCTAATTGGGATTGGTCTCCCACTTGGCTGGTCAATATTTATAGCATTTTTTGCTATTTCATCAACCTGATGATTACCACTTATGCCAGAGTGGCTAGGAATGTACTGAAAGTAAGTCTTTATGCCACTTGAAGCAAGATTATCAATAATACTGAGACAATGATAAGTGTCAATGTCCAACTTATATTGAGGAGCTGAGGCCAGCAACTCAAGGCTTGATAAAGAGTCGGAATAGATGATAATATTATTCAATTTTTCAATCAAAGATTGGTTTTGCTTAAGGTGTTCTAATGCCATGATTATGGCATTTAACTCAGCAGACATTATAGATAAATTATTAAATATTCTCTCGCCCATTGCAATTTTCAGGTGAGGAAGGAAAACACCACTTGCAACCTTCTCATTCATTTTTGACCCATCAACAAACATTTGGAAGTGATTTTTATACGTAATTGTATTAAGTTCTGCAAATTTTTTCTGAACAAAAGCAAAATGGAATCTTTATTCCATTTTGAAAATTCAGTATTTATTATGGGAAATGACCAATTCCATGGAGGGGATTGGGGGAAAGTAGGTGCAATAGACTTTGCTGGTACAGGGAACTTCTTTTGAGTATTGGCATACTCATCTGCAATACCTCTATAAATGGCAGGATTTCTTAACCAATTATGTAATGTGTGTGAGCTATTTGATTCAATTTTTGTAAGATGTTTTGTCAAGAGAAAGCTATGTCTATCCCTTATTGTTGTTAATCCACTCTCCATAAGCAGAAACTTGGTGCTTGTGGGTTTCCTAAGACCAAATATGAGACGTATTATATCATTTTGTGTTGTTTCAATTTTTTGCATCTGGGTCTTTGCACATGCACCATATACAATGAGCCCATAATCAATATGGGGTCTTATATGTGATTTATAAAACTGGAGTAAGGTTTTCTCCTTACAACCCCAGGGTGTGGAAAGAAGTCTTTTTAGTATATTTGCTTTTCTATAACATTTTTTTATTGTGTTTGAAATGTGGAGTTGGAAATTAAGTTTTTGGTCAAGCATGAGACCTAGGTAATTAATATTATTATCTTCTGGAATAGTTGTTTTATTTAGAGTTAGTTTTTCATTAACATGTTTTCGCTTCCTGTGAAATTTTATTATTTTTGACTTGGTGGGTGCAATGGGTAAATCTGAATGTTGAGAGAATTTTTCAAACTGGAAAAGTGACTTTTGCAGATTTGACTGTGCTATCTGAAAGGTGTTGCCAGATGACCATAGAACCAGATCATCAGCATATTGTAGATTCGTGTGGGGTAGGTTCATGTCCCAGAGATATAGGGCAAATAGGAGGCAACTGAGGACTGCTCCCTGAGGTAGGCCTTTGGATATTGTCTTTTGGGGTGAAGAGGCTGAACCAACACAAACAATGAAACTTCGCACTTCTATGAAGGATTTAATAAATGATACTAGCTTGGGAGGTACTCCAAGGTTTGCAAGTTTATTTAAAAGGATTTGGTGGTTCACATTGTCATATGCTCCTTCAAAATCAAGGAAAGCTGCCACTAGGATATTAATTTTTGAGAAAGATTCATTTATTGCATTTGTTAGCAAAATGAAAGCATCTGTTGAGGAGTGGTATTTCCTGAATCCAGTTTGAGTGTGTGGTTGAGTGTCTGGTTTGTTGATCATGTTATTATTCTCAACAAACCAGAGGAGTCTGTGATAAATCATTTTCTCCATTATTTTCCCCATCCCAATCGTAATCATTATGGGCCTATAAGACTCAGGGTTATCTTTTGGTTTATTTTTCCTTAGGATTGGTAGGAGGGACGAACATTTCCATATATTGGGGAACCTAGAGGATGCCCAAGCGTGATTATAATAATTTAGCAGTTCTTGTTTGTATGAAGGTGTGAGATTCTTTATCCATGTAGGGTGTATATTGTCATAGCTGCTGCTAGTTTTGGACCTAATATGATGTATTGCATTATTCAATTCCTGGATTGAAAATGGATTAGTTATGTACTTGGATCCTGGGTGTGGTTGGTAACTAGGGTTCATAGGAATTGTGGACAGATTGCTTTGATTGTTTGATGTTAGCTTATTAACAAAAAGAGTTGCAAATAGGTTAGCCTTTTCAATATCATTGTCATAATGGGTATTAATATGTATAAGCTCATACAGGAGTGGGTTGGGAGAAGTCTTTTTCCCACAAATGTGGCTTATGACTTTATGTATAATTGGCTCATGCGTTTCTCTGGAGAGATTATTTGCAAAATTATTCCAGTATTTATATTTAGCATCTATTATAGTCCTTTTTAGATTAGATTCTGCTTGTAATTTTTTTAAATATGTAGTAGGTGTTGGTTTTTTTATCTTCCATTTATTTAGGCACTCATTTGTCCACCATGCTTTAGGAATTTGTTTAGGGAATGTTTTCTTAGGTGTTGTCCTGGAGATAGCATGATTAGCTGTATTTATTAGTAAAGATGTCAAGGCTTCAGCACGTGTGTCAACTGTTGTGTTAGAAATGCATGAACTTTGGGTGAAACTTGTAATTTCATCATTTAGCTTATTTTGGAAAATAGACCAATTTGCTTTAGTGTTGATATATTTGGAGGTATGAGATGAACTTTCAGCAGGTTCATTTAGGGAGCAAACTATAGCACAGTGGTCTGTACATAGACTATCAATTTTATTTATGTAAATTTTGTTCAAAAAATTTAAAGACACAATTTGTAGGTCAATTGTGGAGAATTTGGCACTTTTGGGGTTAAAATATGTATTTAGGTTTGGAGGGGTAGCAACAACTAATTCATTATTATTTGAAGTCATATGCTCAATAAATTTACCAGCTTTATTTGCTGGTTTATTCCCCCACAAAAGGCTGTGGGCATTGAAATCACCACAAATAATGATGTTTTTTAACATATTAGAATTATTTATATAATTAAAGAAATCCTTGGCATCTGAAGTTTGGCCATTAGGGTTATAAAAGCTTATTATGTAGGTTTTTAAATTATTCAGCCAAACACTTATACCAATTACATCAACATCATTTTCAAAATCTGGAAAATTGATGCCACAAAATTTATATTATTATTAACTAATAAAGCTACACCACCTCCTTTTCTCTCTGAAGATCTATCCTTTCTCAGGATAGTGTATCCCAGAGACTTAATTTGTTGATTTTGGGTTAAATGAGTTTCCTGGAGGCAAGCAATATTAATGGAATTATTATTCATAAATGATATTAGTTCATTTAGCTTATTTTCTGTGAGTGATCTTACATTCCATTGGAGTATTGATAAATGTTGTATTGTTGATTTATTCTTCATATGACTGTGTATCAATGTTCAGCTTTGTTAAAAGTAAAGCAAGATCTTTTTTTGCTTGAATGAGCATATCATCTGGGATGTAGATTTTTGCCAATTCTGCAATAATTTTTGTTTTCTGTAGTTGATGTATGTTCATGGCCTGAACTGCAGTACAGTTTAGAATGAATAAGCAGATATTTGGGGATTGCATTTTTGGTAGTGCATCCGGTTGGGTGGTGAAGGGATTGAGTCCTGGTAGGGTTTCTGGTTTGTTTCTTCTTTGGGAGGGAGGGCCAGGCTGGCCTCATCTCAACGGAAAACAAGGCTTGCTGGCTTGGTGATTCCTTCTGATAGGGATTTGAGCTAGGGGGCTTAGAAGATGTTGTTTTATATGGTGGTGCTTGATGCATTTGGGGCATTTGACTTGGGGGTTGTGGTTGGTTTCATTACAGGCGTTATTTGGGATTGTTGGGCAGCATTTGCTTCCATTGCTGCAAAGGGGTATGGGATGGCCTTCTCTGTTGATATTTGGAGTGTTAGAGCTCTTTTCTTGTATGCAGGGCATAATGATTTATGTGTAGATTCATGAGGACCTTTGCAATTGATGCATGTAGGCTGGGTGTTTTTGCAAGTTGTCAGCTCTTTAGGATGGAAAGATTTACAATTACTACACTCTTGGAGAATTTCATTGCATTTGTTTGTCGTGTGTCCCAGTTTGAAACACTTCTGACACTGAATAGGCTTAGGTTTGTATTCCTTGTGTGGTTTGATTTGCCCAAATAGGAATAATTTTTCTGGGATATCAATTTTATCCTTTAGTGTGAATAAGAAGGAGATACTAGTTTTTAGGACAGTAGAATTAGGTTTTCCAAGTTGGGTAACATCCTCAACTGGGATTGTGTTTCAAGCCCTATCTGAGAGGCCTTCTTTTAACTCCTGAGTAGATATCTCTGGGGGAACATTATAAACTACAATTTTTGTTGGTGATTGTTTTGGGTTCCAATTAGATGCAATAATTGGGATATTCAGAAGGGATTTAAGGTTAATTATTGTATCTGCTGATTTCTGATCTTCTACAGCTATAAGCAGAGATCCATCACGGTTAATGTTAAGAGAGAACATTGATTTTAGCAATTTAAAAATTGCAACTCTTATTGCAGTGATCATTTTTATTTCAAAGGGGGTAGTGGGAGTAATTTTATGGTAATTTCGTATGTTTTTGGTGGGAGGATCTTGGGCTGGGAGAGGGTAAATGCTTTTAATTGGGGAGATTTTTTTCCTTTTTTTAGAGCTTCTAGAGAGGACCTCTTGAAACCCATTATCATCATTTATGTTTGCATTAGGACCTACAGTTATCATTGTCCTATTCTCCGAATTGGAGCTATCATTAGAACTTTCAGATAATGTGCTTGACCAGCCAGGATGGGTATCTTTCACTATGGAATTTGATTTGGGATCTGGGGGGACGTTTTTTTTGGAGGACTTCTGAACATTGCCTATTGGAAAAAGCTTTAAACACAAATATAAAACTAAAATAAGAAGGGAAAATAGATGATATCAAACCGTCTGCACTATACTATGGGAAGGATTAACACCACAGTATAGCCCTGAGGATGACTTGAGCAGGATAGGTTTGGTACAACTACTGATTAGAAGCGATAATAATCAAGAAAATATATTTCGATTTTCTTGTACGGTTGTTGTTGCTGTTGCAATGACTGAGCTCTTCTCAAAGTTTCAACGACAATTTCTTCTGTACGAAGTGCCTTGGCAGTGTGGCCAGATTGGCTTATTTTACGCCAAACTGGCTTATTTTGTTGACGACTGGCGTGAAAATTTTTGGAACTGGCTTGTGGCTTAAAACTTGGCTATTTTTATTTTGAGCTGGCTTATTTCTTGGCGTGATTTACTTTTTCGGGAAGAATTTAAATTATTTGGCAATTCATCCGATTTTCGAACGAACGAACGAACGAATGCTCACGAAAGGTCAAAATCACGTTTTAACTCTATGGTCAAAATACGAAACTAACCGCGGCACTGCGGTGAAGTTTTCAAATCCTAAGAGAAACGTGGCTTCGTAACAACAGCATAAAAAGCATTAGCCATTAAGTCATGGGGTTGAACTACAGCTGAAGGTACAGTATATTAGCTGTTACTTATTAGTACAGAATAAAGCCAGGAATCAAACTCATAACAGACATGTCTAACATCTACAGATCCTGTTTAACTGTTTAGTTCATGTGAGTCGTCCAGGAGTCGTCACGCTGTCGTCATGTACACTAGCTATTTTCTGTGGTTTGTATCTCTGTACAAACAGATTGGGTACACAGCCTAGCCGACTGGGTACACACCCCAATGCATTGGGTACTGCCCCCGATATATTGGGTACCCCCATACCCGTTTTCACTTTTTGTCTAGGCCTATTCTGAGAAAATATATTTATTTATATTTGAGGTTTTCTTTGCATCACTTCAGTTTAAATATGCTCAAAGGAAGAAGCAAATTGGTCATTGGTTTTCTCAGAATACATGCAAAAGTGAAAATCGTTATGGGGCATTTGGGGATATTAATTGTTTTATGTACTACCATCAACATAATGTACTACTTCACCCCTGCAGTAGTACACCACAGGATCTGTACCTAAGAATTTGAGTGCTACACCCCACAATCAGTACTACAGTAAACATGGCATAGGTCCTACTACGCTATATATGGAGTAAGTCCTGCTATGCTATATATGGAGTAGTACATTTGGTTAGATGTAGGTATCAAATTCTGAGGTACAGAACCTGTGGTACACTACTACAGTGGTGAAGGAGTACATTATATGTTGATGGTTGTACATAAAACAATTAATCCCTAACTGGTATAGGGGGGTACCTAATGCATTGAGGTGAGTACCTCAATGCATTGGCTACCAGCAAATTGGATACATGCCACAGAAAAATAGCTGGTGTACATGACTGGTTTGCAACCCCATTTTTAGCAGTGATGAGCATCAGCTTGTGACATAAGCAAACCTGAAGCAATCAATCTTGTTTCAGACTCACTTTTATTCAATTTTCCCAATGTATTAGCCTATAGTTAAATACTAGAGAAATTAGTTATATATAATATAGGCTAATAGCTAATATGTAATAAAGTACCATATAATACTAATGAAAATATCAGAAAGAGATATCTAAGTACAGGAGCAGGATAAGTAGATGAGTTACCCTTGCTTTGATGTCTGATTTCTTTGTTACTGTTGCTGTAGCCTAGGCCTATAGGGTAAGACTCCTAGTGATTAGTCACTGCCTAATCTGAGCTGTATCTCTGATTAGAATGCAGTATGTTCTTTACCTGGCAGCTGAGACTTTAATCTTGACCACTACTAATTTACAGAATTATCAATCTTGGCCAATAGTCTACAAATCTTGACCACAACATTGATAATTAAACATGAGACATTACCTTTAACAGACAGCAACTATGGAAGTTATCCTATAGTTTTGTTATTTAGAAAAAAACCTTTCAGATTTTGAAATAAACAAGGTTCATTGTTATATTAAATTTAATCAATCAACTGTAGACAATCAAGGCAAGTGTCCGGAAAATCAGATCATTGACCTCTCTTCTTTCGGGGCTGGGTTGACAATAGATCCAAATCTTTAATTTGTTCTTCTTTTCTCATGACAAGTTTATGCACTTCTTCTTGGGAGAATTCAATTTTTTACTGAATGAGATAATCCCTTACTACATAGTTTCTCTTGTTGTAAAAATTATGTTACTGTTATAGTAAACTGCCTTGTTGTAAACACTGCTTATTAATATTCAAAATGTGGATGAATATGAAAGATGTAAATCAGCTATTAGCTAATAATGTGAGGTAACATCATAGTAGGGTTTATCTAATTCAATATAGTCAGCGTATTTTGACCTACTATATATGGTGTTGTAGATTTAGATCCATTGACAGTTTTCTTTCCAGTATTTTACAATTCAATAGTATATGCTCAGGGGTTTCTTCTGTGTTTTTTAGTACCTGCAAAATGGGCTATTGGCAACTTCTCCATTTGGCTGCTTTATTTTGTATGAAGGAGAGTGGTGGTTGAAATTAACTGTATATGAACACAGGCATCTGGACAAGACTGATTGTATACTGGTTGGAAAGGCGGATAAATTTGGTGGCTTTAATTCAAGCAATGTTTTTAGTAATAATCTAATTGTATCCCTTATTGTTAGAGATTTCACTGGTACCATTTGGCCTTTTGCTTCTTGCTTTGCTATCTTGTCTGCTTTTTCATTTCCTTCTTTACCTAGATGACTAGGTATCTATTGAAATTTAGTAACAAAGCCTAATCTTCCAAGGCTGCTTAGGTTTTCTTTGGTTTGATATAGGCCTATGCCCAGTGTTTCAAAGTTAGTGTTTCATAGGATATAGAGAGCAGATTTAGAGTCAGAGAATATTACTATATGTTAATTGCTCTGTTTCAGTTTAATTAGGGTCTCTAAGCACAAATTGATTGCAGCTACTTCAGCTGTTAGTGTGCTGGTCCCTGCCTTGTGTTTTTTCACAATGCATAGGCTGAGCTCTTTTAAAAAGCATCCACTTCCACATCCCTCTTCACTTAAAGATAGATCAACATATACTTGGGCATAATCCATTAAATTCCCTTTTTAAGAGCTGTTTGAAATCACAGATTACAGTTTGGGATTCAATTTGTTCCTATTTTGAGGGGAGGAATTCTAGTTTAACCCTGGGATGATTCATCTCCAATTAAATTCGAATTCAACTCCTCCATACTCTCTTCCAGTCTTCTCATGCAGGTTGTGCTTATAATAAAAATTAACCAGGAAAATATTGATTTTTAAAAGATATAATCAGTTAAAATAACATAACTACAAGTGAAACTTGACCCCACAAAACCCCTGGAGAAAGGTATTTAAGTTATGAAAGTTGTCCATTGTTTATATAAAGTATTTGTTATTGAGAAAGATATATGAATTTTTCCCGGGGGGGGGGAGGTTTGGGGCAGTAGGCCTAATGGAAGGAATACTCATATAAACTTCAGAGAGGGCTCATTTGTTGGTAAATTTAATGTTATAGGTAAATTTTTAAGAAAAACAAGATTTTGGAGGGTAGCCAGCTCCCCCCCCCCAAACCTCTTTTTTTCCTGATGCATCCAAGACAAATTTTAAAGGGATTCAATAAAAATGTTCAAAGATTATTTAGAAAAAATTCTGGCGCCAACACAACCCCCCAGGCCAGGCATTGTAAGTTGTACCCTATGGGCATATGTGGTTCTTAGGGAAGGGATGCTCATATTCACTTCAAAGAGGGCTCATTTAATTGGAAATTGAAAGTTCTAGTTCAGTTTTAAGCGTCAAAAGAGATTGGAGGGCACCTAGCCCCCCCTCCCCTCCATTCCATTTTTTCCTCAAACCTATACGATAAGAACTTTGAGATAGCTTTTTTTTAAATAGTTGAAAGATCATATAACAAAAACTCCAGGGTCAACCCAGCCCCCCAGGGCCCAGGGGCAGGTGTTGTAAGTTACGCTCTGGGGAATATATGGCTCTTATTGAAGGGATGCTTGTAAAAACTTCAGAGATGGCTCATTTGATTGGAAATTGAAAGTTCTAGTTCATTTTTTTAGAGTAAAAAGAGATTGGAGGGCAACTAGCCCCCCTCCCCCCATGCTCCTTTTCTCCAAATACATCCAATAAAAATTTTGAGATAGCCTTTATGTTAAAAATTGCTCAAAAGTCAGATAGCAAAAATTCAGGTGTCCTCACTACCCCCCAGGGCCTGGGGCAGGCGTTTTAAGTTGTGCTGCATTGGGTCACAGAGTATCATTATAGTAATCGGAGGTCTGACTCAGTGAAATTATGGGATACAGAAATTGCAGCGCACACACGGACAGTGCTCGAACTAACACAGGAGAAATCGAGCCGGTGGGCGTCCTTGTCAATATTTTTCCCCGAACTGTTGGACAGGAAAGTAAGCACGGTCGAGCATTTTCTGAACATAGCGCGCGGGAATTTCTGTAAAGTCTCTAGAGTTCCACATGGGGTAGCGGTTTATCGCAATTCTACTAAATGCAGCCTCAAAATAATCTCTACACTGGAACTGAACTTCCGCAAACCAGGGACCGAATTGAAAGGTGGATAATGCCAGTAGGATCAAAGGACCTGAATAGTGGTGAGTATTTCTATAAAACGGCCGTCAAAACTTGGACACCATTAAAAGTAAAGTTAGATTTTGGGCAAAAAATTGTCTGGCTTATTTTTGGCTTGTTTTTCAAAGGCTGCGGCTTACTTTTTTGTTCACGATCTGGCCACACTGTGCCTTGGTCATAAAAAAACAATAAATTGTGCCCAAATCACCAGAGCAACTGCGGCTAAATTTGAAAACAGAAGATTTCTTTTCCACATTTTTTATTTAAGGATTTCGACTATTATTGATGGTAACGTCAAAGAAGAAATGATATATTAAAAATATCAGGTAGGTTGGATTACACCATTTATTAAAATTTTTAGCAGTTTAGTTTATGCTCGAACATTTTGTGATTTGATTTGAATAACCAAGTATGTATTTTTTGTACTGTGTTTTATTTTTAGATTTAAACAGTCAAGCATTGTTTTGGTGCATTGTGCCTCCAGGTAGAAGTTTTGATGTTTCTATCTATTGTAGGGCACCTTTTGTAATCATTTCAAACATTCTGGGTAAAATTCTACTTTAATTACTTTTGGCTATCTAGGAAAGGGGTTGGGTTAGGAAAATGACACTTTCAGGGATGGATCTACATACTAAGGTATGTCTTGGGAAGGTACTTTGAAGTACCTACCTCCAATCCTGCCCCCTACATATAATCCCCCTATCCCCCCTCTATCCCTACATATATCCCCCTCCCCAAAACTAAAAAATTTCTAAAATTCTACTTAAGAAGCTTTTTAAATAGGCTATTTCTAAAGCACTAGTAGATAGAGCACTACAAATATCAGAATCCACTTCAAACAACAAATTATGTTTTTAAAAGCCAGAAGCTTTTTAAATATTTCTATAGCACTAGTAGATAGAGCACTACAAATATCAGAATCCACTTCAAATGACAAATTATGTTATGGGAAGATGTTTTTGAAATCCCCCTTCCCCTCAAACTCAATATTTTCCAAAATTTTACTTTAGAAGCTTTTTTAAATATTTCTAAAGCGCTAAGATCATATAGTGCAAACATCAGAATCGACTTTAGAGGACAAGTTATGTCATGGGGAGATGTTTTTGAAATCCCCCTTCCCCCCAAACTCAAAATTTTCTAAAATTCTACTCTAGAAGCTTTTTAAATATTTCCAAAGCACTAACAGATAGTGCATTAAAAACATCAGAAACAACTTTAGAGGCCTAATTAATTCTACAATAATTCCCCCTCCCCCCAAACTCAAATTTTTTGAAATCCCCCTTTGCCCCAAACTCAAAAATTTCCAAAATTCTACCTTAAAAGCTTTTTTAAATATTTATAAAGCGCTAAGACATAGGGCGCTAAAAACATCAGAATCGACTTTAGCGGACAAGTTATTGTCCTGGAAAGTTTTTATTAAGTCCCCCTTCGCCCAAAACACAAAATCATCAAAAAATCTACTTAGTAAGCCGCTTTAAAATATCTCTAAGTTAATAAGAGATAGAGCACTACAAACATGAGAATTGATTTTAGAGGACAAGTTATGTTATAGAAAAATTTTTTTGAAATCCCGCTTCCCCCCAGACTCAAAATTTTCTAAAATTCTACTCTAGAAGCTTTTTAAATATTTCCAAAGCACTAACAGATAGAATACTAAAAACATCAGAATTGACTTTAGAGGCCAAATTAATTCTACAATAATTCCCCTTTCCCCCCAAACTCAAACATTGCCCCAGAAAACAACTCGTTTTCCAACTAGTTGACTAGTCTAATAATAGTTAGAATTTATTCTGAATTGCATAAATTATGTTAATAATCTAGGGTTTTTTTCAAATTTAATTATCACTATTGTTACAGGATACCACTTGATGGCTAAATTTTTCCCACTAGTTGACTAATAATTTCTCCCCAGCAAAACTTAATTTTGCGAACTAGCTGGAAAGAAACATTGCCCCACAAAACAACTCGTTTTCCAACTAGTTGACTAATAATAGTTAGAATTTATTCTAAATTGCATAAAATATGTTAATAATATAGGGTTTTTTCAAATTTAATTATCACTATTGTTACAGGATACCACCAGATGGCTAACTTGACAGTGTATATATATATACAAATCTTTGAATTAGCCAACAGACCAATCAGTATTTTAAGCCTAGGAGTCCAGTTGGACATAGGGAAACATATTAAGAAAACAATTCCTACTCGACAATATGCAGAATAATCCTAGTTGACACATTTTGCAGGGGGAGAGCCTTTATCTTCACTTCTTTCCTTGTTTTTCAAGTTTTTCTAAGAAACTCATGGATTTTCTAGAACCCATACAATTACATTATATATACCCCCACCCCCTCATGTGCAAATATAGGCTATAACTAGAATTGCATCCTCAATCTAAATATAATATCCATTTGCATCACAAATGACATTTACTCCCATATTAGCCATGTGGTGGATGTCCCTATTGTTACCATTGTGTTACAACTTCTGTCTCTCTCCCTTTCTCCCTCATTTTGTGAGATATATTTTGAGTAATATATTAGGCTTTGAAGCCAGGGATTTTTTGTTTTAATTCCCAGAATAATTAGTCTTATACCTGGTCCCAAAAGTGAGATTGAATTTGTCAAAGCTTGGACGGTTATTCCTCCTAGCCTATCTGTTTAAAGAAAATGGAAGTATATTTGAAGTTTTGTTCATTTCTATCTTGCATTTAATGGACGTAATTGTGTATGTTCCTTCATTTATCTGTCTGTTTCTTTTCTGGAAGAATAATTTTGTCTCATTTTTAGAATTTTTAATTAATTTTTGATAATAACTAATAAACAAATACTAATAAACAAATAAACATACTAGTAAACAACTAATAATAAAATAATTTTAATTAATTTGGATAATAACTTCTCCCCAGCAAAACTTAATTTTTCCAACTAGTTGACTAATAACTTCTCTGCAGCAACACTTAAATTTTTCAACTAGTTGACAATAAATGTTGCCCCAGCAAAACTTTCCTTTTCGAACTAGTTGACTAATAACTTCTCCCCAGCAAAACTTAATTTTGCCAACTAGCTGGAAAGAAACATTGCCCCCCCCCCCAAAAAAAAAAAAATCATTTTCCAACTAGTTGATGAGTCACTTCTCCCCAGCAAAACTTTATTTTTCCAACTAGTTGACAAATAACTTCTCCCCAGCAACAGTTAATTTTGCCAACTAGCTGGAAACAAGCATTGCCCCAGAAAACAATTTATTTTCCAACTAGTTGACTAGCAACTTTTCCCCAACAATACTTTCTTTATCCAACTAGCTAGAAACAAACTTACCCTATAAACACTTTTGTTAGCCATCTATCTGGCAAGTAACTTTTCCTCAGAATAATTTCTAAGCTAACAACATGACATAAAGAGAAAACAAAAAACAATACTGTTCCTGGTTTAACAAAAATTGGCAGTAGGTGCTTTTAACAAATGCACTACAGCTAAGGTAAATCAAACAAACTGAATTCAGGAGTATATAGTCTTGAATATATATATATATATATATATATATATATATATATATATATATATATATATATATATATATATATATATATATATATTATGAGATGTTTTTATTTTTATAGGTCCATGCTCTCATGAACCTTTTTAAATATTTTTGAAGCACTAATTGATAGAGCGCTACAAACATCAGAATTGACTTTAGAAGAAAAGTTATGACATGGGAAGATATTTTTGAAATCCCCCCTCCCCAAAACTCAAAAATTTCTAAAATTCTACTTAAGAAGCTTATTAAATATTTCTAAAGGACTAGTAGATAGAGCACTACAAATATCAGAATCCACTTCAAACGACAAATTATGTTATGGGAAGATGTTTTTGAAATCCCCCTTCCCCTCAAACTCAATATTTTCCAAAATTTTACTTTAGAAGCTTTTTTAAATATTTCTAAAGCGCTAAGACATATAGTGCAAACATCAGAATCGACTTTAGAGGACAAGTTATGTCATGGGGAGATGTTTTTGAAATCCCCCTTCCCCCCAAATTCAAAATTTTCTAAAATTCTACTCTAGAAGCTTTTTAAATATTTCCAAAGGACTAATAGATAGTGCACTAAAAACATCAGAAACAACTTTAGAGGCCTAATTAATTCTACAATAATTCCCCCTCCCCCCAAACTCAAATTTTTTGAAATCCCCCTTCACCCCAAACTCAAAAATTTCCAAAATTCTACTTTAGCAGCTTTTTAAAATATTTCTAAAGCACTAAGACATCGACGACTACAAACATCAGAATCGACTTTAGAGGGCAAGATATACTATGGGAAGATGTTTTTTAAATCCCCTTCGCCCCAAACTCAAAATTTTCCTAAATTCTACTTTAAAGGCTTTTTTAAATATTTCTAAAGCGCTAAGACATAGAGTCCTACAAACATCAGAATCAACTTTAGAGGACAAGTTATGTCATGGGAGATGTTTTTGAAATCCCCCTTCCCCCCAAACTCAAAATTTTCTAAAATTCTACTGTAGAAGCTTTTTATATATTTCCAAAGCACTAACAGATAGCATGCTAAAAACATCAGAATCAACTTAAGAGGCCAAATTAATTCTACAATAATGCCCCTTTCCCCCCAAACTCAAATTTTTTTGGAAATCCCCCTTTGCTTCAAACTCAAAATTCTACTTTAGAAGTTTTTTTAAATATTTCTAAAGCGCTAAGACATAGAGCGCTACAAACATCAAAATCGACTTTAGAGAGCAATTTATGTCATGGGAAGATGGTTCTGAAATTCCCCTTAGCCCCATACTCAAAATTCCCCAAAATTTTACTTTACAAACTTTTTTAAATATTTCTAAAGTGCTAAGACATAGAGTGCGACAAATATCAGAATTAAATTAAGAGGACAATTTATGTCACGGGGAGACGTGTTTGAAATCCCCCTTCGCCCCAAACTCAAAATTTTCCAAAAATCTACTTTAGAAGCTTTTTAAATATTTCTAAAGCAGTAAGATATAGAGCACTACAAACATCAGAATCGACTTTAGAGGATAAGTTATGTCATGGGAAGATGTTTTTGAAATCCCCCTTCACCCCAAACTCAAAAATTTTCAAAATTCTACTTTAGAAGCTTTTCTAAATTTTTCTAAAGTGCTAAGACATAGAGCGCTACAAACATCAGAATCGACTTTAGAGGACAAGTTATGTCATGGGAAGATGTTTTTGAAATCCCCTTTCCCCCTAAACTCAAAATTTTCAAAAATTCTTCTTGCTAAAAAAATCAGAATTGACTTTAGAGGCCAAATTAATTCTACAATAATTCAACCTTCCCCCCCCCCCCAACTCAAAATTTTTTCGAAACTCTTTGCCCCAAACTCAAAATTTCCCAGAATTCTACTTTAGAAGCTTTTTTAAATATTTCTAAAGCGCTAAGACATAGAGCGCTACAAACATCAGAATCGACTTTAGAGGACAAGTTATGGAAGATGTTTTTGAAACACCCATTACCCATTGAAATTTTGACAAAACAACATTTTACCTTAATTTTCAGTTATCAGTTTCTTTTTCTCTGGCTTTAGTTCTGAAAATGATTTGAGCAGAATTTTAAGCCATATCAATGTTTTATTTCCAAAATTTAGCAAATGTATTTGCATATATTTAAAACCTTATAAGTTAGGATTGAACAAAGTTTTGAAGCTGAAATAATTTTTTTGTACTTCATTTAAACAGAAGATCTATTTTGAAAGGTTACATTGCTATAACACACAGTTTTTTAAAGGTCATTCAAAGTTTTTGAAATCCTCCTTACCATTTATCCCATTACACCTTTATACTGTAAAATCTGGTTGATAATTTGAAAAGCCTTATTTTCCATGGAGGTATTTTTTGGGGGGCAGGGGATTTTCTGTGAGTGTTTTTCCCGTGGGGGGGGGGGAGGTATTTTCCGCGGGGAAGTATTTTCTGGGGGGATTTTCCTGCAGGTATTTGCCAAGAACCACAAAGTTGATGGTATGAGTTTTATTAAAATCTTTGACTTTTAGGCTTTCTTTCCCCCTTTTACAAAACTCAGACAAATTTTTTAGACTGGCAAATTATCAACCAGATTTTTGAGTATGATTCCAGTGCAACATGTTGCAACAAAATGCAAAATTAGTATAAGCAGGGGCACCACGAGCAGGTTGCTGACCACCACCCCACCCTGCCCCTCCTCCTGCTATCAAATCCCCTTGCAGCTGACCTTTCCACCCTAGAAAGAAAATTTTTACATAAGTTCCAGTATTTTTAACATATTTTAAATTGTGGATGTAAAAAAGAAAAGCAAAATTTTTCAACATCATAGGATTAAGCTATTTGAATATGTTTTATGTCCCCACAGGAAATACCCTCACCGAAAATCCCCCTCCCCCCCCCCAAAAAAAAAATACCCCGTGGAAAATAAGGCTTTTCAAATTTCAGATTATCAACCAGATTTTAGAGTATGAAGGGGAAATGGGATTAATGGTAAGGGGGATTTCAAAAACTTTGAATGGCCTTTAAAAATTTGTGAGTTATAGCAATGGAACCTTGCAAAATAGATCTTCTGTTTAAATGAAATACAACAAAATTGTTTTCAGCTTCAAAACTTTGCTCAATCCCAACTTATAAGGTTTTAAATATATGTGAATACATTTCCAAAATTTTGGAAATAGAACAATGATATGGCTTAAAATTCTGCTCAAAAAACTGAAATTGCATTTTCAGAACTAAATCCATAGAAAAAGAAACTGATAACTGACAATTAAGGTAAAATGTTGTTGTGTCAAAATTTCAATGGGTAATGGGTATTTCAAAAACATCTTCCCATGACATAACTTGTCCTCTAAAGTTGATTCTGATATTTGTAGCACTCTATGTCATGGCACTTTAGAAATATTTAAAAAAGCTTCTAAAGTGGATTTTTGGAAAATTTTGAGCTTGAGACTAAGGGGAATTTCAAAAAAATTTTGAGTTTGGGGGGAAGGGGGAATTATTTTAGAATTAATTTGACCTCTAAAGTCGATTCTGATGTTTGTAGCACGCTATCTATCAGTGCCTTAGAAATATTTAAAAAGCTTCTAGAGTAGAATTTTGAGTTTGGGGCAAAGGGGGATTTCAAAGACACCTTCCCATGACATAACTTGTCCTCTGAAGTCGATTCCGATGTTTGTAGCACTCTATGTCTTAGCGCTTTAGAAATATTTAAAAAAGCTTCTAAAGTAGAATTTTCGAAATTATGAATTTGGGGTGAAGGGGGATTTCAAAAAAAATTTGAGTTTGGGGGGAAGGGGGAATTATTGTAGAATTAATTTGGCCTCTAAAGTCGATTCTGATGTTTGTAGCACGCTATCTATAAGTGCCTTAGAAATATTTAAAAAGCTTCTAGAGTAGAATTTTGAGTTTGGGGCAAAGGGGGATTTCAAAGACACCTTCCCATGACATAACTTGTCCTCTAAAGTCGATTCTGACGTTTGTAGCGCTCTATGTCTTAGCGCTTTAGGAATATTTAAAAAAGCTTCTAAAGTAGAATTTTGGAAATTTTGAATTTGGGGTGAAGGGTGATTTCAAAAAAATTTTGAGTTTGGGGGGAAGGGGGAATTATTGTAGAATAAATTTGGCCTCTAAAGTCGATTCGGATATTTTTAGCGTGCTATCTGTTAGTGCTTTGGAAATATTGAAAAAGCTTCTAGAGTAGAATTTTAGTCAATTTTGAGTTTGGGGGGAAGGGGGATTTCAAAAACATCTCCCCATGACATAAAGTGTCCTCTAAAGTCAATTCTGATGCTTTTAGCACTCTATGTCTTAGCGGTTTAGAAATATTTTAAAAGCTTCTAAAGTAGAATTTTTGAAAATTTTGAGTTTGGGGCGAAGGGGGATTTCAAAAACCTCTTCCCATGACATAAATTGTCCTCTAAAGTTGATTCTGATGTTTGTAATGCTCTCTTTCTTAGCACTTTATAAATATTTAAAAAACCTTCTAAAGCAAAATTTTGGAAAATTTTGAGTTTGGGGGGAAGGGGGATTTCAAAAACATCTTCCCATGACATAACTTGTCTTCTAAAGTAAATTCTGATGTTTGTAGCGCTCTATCAATTAGTGCTTCAGAAATATTTAAAAAGCTTCATGAGCCCATGGACCTATAAAAATAAAATCTTCTCATAACATAATTTGTCCTCTAAAAACAATTTGGATTTTTTTTTTTACTGGTCTATCTCTTGTCAAATCTTTGGTAAAATTCTACTTTAGTTACTTTTGGCTATCTAGGAAAGGAGTTGGGTTTGGAAAATGACACTCAGGTATGGTTCTACATACTAAGGTATGTCCCGGTAAGGTACTTTGAAGTACCTACCTCCACTCCTGCCCCCCCCTACATATAATGGTAAATTACTGCACATTACTAGTTGTTTTAACTCACATTTCATCCTATATTACTAAAATAATTATAAATCACTTCTTACCTTACACAACTTCAGCTTTTAACCTTGTTCATTAAAATATATTCCAAAATCCTATTTTCATTAAACAGTCATTGCTTTAACTTATTTACTATCTAGCTGAAATAGCTTAGGGAACCCGTTTGTGATGTCACAACTTTGCTTATCATAACGCCTTTAACCGTGGCATTTAAGTCCCATGGGGTAGAAGACCACTCTGTGTTGATATGCCATTTAAACTTTATTAATTAGGGAAAGGATTTTACAAGAGATAGACCAGTAAAAAAATCCAAATTGTTTTTAGAGGACAAATTATGTTATGAGATGTTTTTATTTTTATAGGTCCATGCTCTCATGAAGCTTTTTAAATATTTCTGAAGCACTAATTGATAGAGCGTTACAAACATCATAATTGACTTTAGATGAAAAGTTATGTCATGGGAAGATATTTTTGAAATCCCCCCTCCCCAAAACTAAAAAATTTCTAAAATTCTACTTAAGAAGCTTTTTAAATATTTCTAAAGCACTAGTAGATAGAGCACTACAAATATCAGAATCCACTTCAAACGACAAATTATGTTATGGGAAGATGTTTTTGAAATCCCCCTTCCCTCAAACTCAAAATTTTCCAAAATTTTACTTTAGAAGCTTTTTTAAATATTTCTAAAGCGCTAAGACATAAAGCACTGCAAACATCAGAATCGACTTTAGAGGACAAGTTATGTCACGGGGAGATGTTTTTGAAATCCCCCTTCCTCCCAAACTAAAAATTTTTTAAAATTCTACTCTAAAATCTTTTTAAATATTTCCAAAGCACTAACAGATAGTGCGCTAAAAACATCAGAAACAACTTTAGAGGCCTAATTAATTCTACAATAATTCCCCCTCCCCCCAAACTCAAATTTTTTGAAATCCCCATTTGCCTCATACTGAAAATTTTCCGAAATTCTACTTTAGAAGCTTTTTAAAATATTTTTAAAGCACTAAGACACAGAGTACTACAAACATCAGAATCGACTTTAGAGGGCAATTTATGTCATAGGAACATGTTTTTGAAATCCCCCTTTGCCCCAAACGTTGTTTTCTGGGGCAATGTTTCTTTCCAGCTAGTTGGCAAAATTAAGTTTTGCTGGGGAGAAGTTATTAGTCAACTAGTTGGCAAATCTAAGTGTTGCTGGGGAGAAGTCATTAGTCAACTAGTTGGAAAAATTAATTTTTGCTGGGGAGAAGTTATTAGTCAACTAGTTGACAAATTTAGATTTTTCCTATACATAAATGCAAATTTTCCAACTAGATAACTAAGATGTTTTTAATTATAAGGAGATTGGATAGTACCATTCTATATAAGCTTATAAACTAATTTTTTCCAATAGTCAAAGGGTGGAGTCCCCTTGGAAAGGGGTTAGGTTAGGAAAATAAAACTTTCAGGGATGGTTCTACAGACTAGGGTAAAAAACTAGTATCCAATTGAACAAAATTATGTAAAACTAAAACCCTTACACCTTGTTACCAAAGAGGAATTGGGAAAAATTGTACATATCAGAAAAGGTAAAAATCTAAGCTATGCATCAATGTGGTTAGCCTATTATCTAAATTGTTTAAGATCAAGCACTTGAAACTAGGCTATTAGTTTATTGACTTACCTACAAGGACCTATTTTTGGAAATACCAATTATTCTATTTTGATGTATATATCCTTTTTTTGTTTCAGTTTTATTCACATATTAACAGAAAGCTGACTTCCTTCTGATTCTAAAAATGTAATTTTTATTGCTTGATATTTATTCTTTAAATCACAAATTTTAAATATATTTTTTCTTTTAAATTGCTTGTCAACACAAAGACCACATTTTTAATTGATGCTGACAAATTATTGATGAAAATTTGTCCAAGAAAGCTGAGTTCTTGTTACTGCCCTCACATTGCATCATGCTAGGCCTATAGTAAAATAGGGGTGGTCCAAAAAGCCATTGCTATTTTTCTGAAATGTCAAAATAAAAGTGGTCTTTCCCAAAAAGAGATCTTTTGCCCTATAGTAGGCCTATGTCCCGGGAAGGTATTTTGAAGGTGCAGGAATGAACCAGGATCCACCAACAAGTATTTCAACACCTGTCAAATTGGGTTCTGACTTGTGTCAAAAACAGGTGACTTTTTTCGGTTGAATTTGTAGGTAAAATTGCTCCAGTTTAAGAAAATTGGAGTTTTGTACCTGATGTTTCTGATAAAACTTCAAACTTCTAATCAAACTGTTAGATTTGTAGATGTTCTTCCTACATACTGAAACCCTATTCAGAGTAGACCTTCTGGAGTAGGCTAGAAAAAGTTTTTTTTTTTTTTTTTTTTTTTTTTTTTTTTTTTACAAAAACTGTAAAATCACCAGTACCATTACTCTACCTACCTCCACTCCTCCCCCTTCTAGAGGGCAGTTATCTTTGATAACCTTTAGAAATTTCTGTTTTATGAAAGTGAAACCTTGCAAAATTTATCTTCTGCTTAAATGAAGTACAATAAATCTGTTTTCAGCTTCACAGCTTTGCTCAACCCCAATTTATGAGCTTTCAGAAATCTGCAGTAAAATTCTACTTTAGCTACTTTTGGCAATCTTGGAAAGGGATTAGGTTAAGAAAATGAAACTTTCACGGATGAGTCTACAGGCTAAAGTGTGTCCTGGGAAGGTATTTTGCAGTACCTACCTCCAGTCCTTCTCCCTCTAGGGGGTTCTGACCTTTGATGACCTCTAAAAATCTGTTTGCTATAAAAGTGAAACCTTGCAAAATAGATCTTCTGCTTAAAAGGAGTAGGCCTACAACAGAATTATTCTGATCTTCACAACTTTGTCCAAACCCAATCTATAAGGTTTTAAACACATGCCAATAAATCTCCTAAATTTTGAAAAAAAATATTGATATGGCTTAAAATTCTACTCAAATAACAGGAATATTTTCAGAACTAAAGCCAGAGACAAAGAAACTGATAACTGGAAATTAAAGTAAAATATTGTTTCGTCAAAATTTTTAATAGGTCTAGTGGCACCTGTCATGTAGGCCAATTTCAGGACGCCTATAGAGGGAGAAGAAGTAGAGGTTCAAAATACGTTCCCAGGACATACTTTATTACCCTGTAGACCCATCCCTGAAAGTTTTTTTTTCCTAGCCTAACTCCTTTTCAAGATAGCCAAAAGTGGAATTTTACCAAATCTGCAAATATACTGCCTAAATTTAGAAAATATCAATTGATATGGCTTAAAATTATACTCCAAATAATTGAAATTGTAATTTCAGAACTAAAACCAGAGGCAACAAAACTGATAACTCAAAATTAAGGTAAAATTTTGTTAAAATTTCAATAGGCTAGATTTCTAAGACTTAGAAATCAGAAGAGGTTAACATACAAGCTTGGCAATACCTTCCAAGACTCTGTTTTGGTCCCTGGATTCATTACTGAAGGTTTCCATTTTTCTAACCTAACCCCTTAACAAGACAGTGAAAAGTAGCTATACTAGGATTTTACTGCAGAAAGCTGTTAGACCAATATTTGTAAGAAGACAAGAATTGATTAGACTCCAGAAGAAAAGCCAGAAATTAACAGAATTTTGAAAGTCTTTCAATATTTTATCTGTGACCAATTATTAAAATCAAAATCTGTTTTTTATATGTAACCAATATAACCCAACAGATGGTTTACATACTTAAAAATGAGAGGTACTTGAAACAAATTTGGGTTATATATTTGCACATTAGGGGGGCACAGTACAATGGGTTGGCATACAAAATATTTTAGCTACAATTATTCTGCATATTATGACGTAAGAATTGTTTTTAGACTTCACACTGTCCAAATACTTTACTCCCAACCCCCTAATATGCAAATATATAGCCCAAACTATAAATTTCCTATCTATTCTTTCACTTCTCTTTGTTTTTTCTCATGGTAAGGTGAAAGAAAGTGGTTTACAGTCTGTCAATGCATGAACAACCTGAGCAGCAGTGGGTATATCATACAAGTACCAAATGTAGCCTGTATTATAAGCCAGTTTTGTCTTGTTTTCTTTTGCAACTATCACTTTTTGCCATTAAGAAATGTCTTGTTGAGCAAAAAAAAAAAAACATTGTATTGTGTCAAGTCAATATACTACACAAGACTTGTTTCAACAAAAAGGCTCCCACATATAACAATGTTCAATAATAATTAAATATATATTTATAGGGCTATATATGGGATCATTGGAGGGATTGTTTTAATAAAGAAGCATATGATTAATTTTTTTGTGATTTAGAGGTTTCCTGAAGAACAGCTGTAAGTGTAGACTTGTAACAAACTTTTTAAAATATTTGCCTATTAATAATAAAGATTCCTAGGGTAAAGCCCTGTCTTAATTGGTGTATTGGCTTGTCTTAATTGGCAGATAGTGGTAATAAGGATCTGTTATATTTGAGCAATAGCGTGTAAAAGCAGAATTGCGCTAATAAGACTAAAATAGAACACGTTTCTATTTTTCTTATTCATCTGTATTGAATAATCAGAGAAATTTAAAAAATGGTATGGAAAATCATTTTCTTACTGGGAAATGTTCATTGATTTAGTACATTCAAACAGGCATTTGTATGTAAAATCAGAGCCATTATACTGCAATAGAGAGGCTGTGAAGATAACCTGGTGTCATGTGGGATCAGCAATGGCTCAAGCTAATCATGGCAGTATGACAGGTAAGCGCTCAAAGTTTATTCCATCATCCTAGTCAACCTACATAAATCTATTTTTAAATTATCTATACCTTGAACTAATCTAAATGTGTATACTTATAGTGTGCTCCTGGCTATTTGTTTTGATAAGGCTCTCTGAATTTTGCCAAAACAGGATTTGAAATATAGCCTAGGCTATTAGCCTAATGAAGCAATGCACTAGGATAAATAATTTGTTATTGAGCAATGATTTCTTTATTAGCTATTCAAACTGATGGATGGTCAACGAAAAATAATAAGGCTAGGAAACAAAATGTAGATATCCCTCAGTACCATAGGGTTTTTATCTGCTGTAGGCATAAAGTTCTAGTTGAGGGACTTCTAGCTATCTTGGAAAGCAGCTAAGATAGGTGAACAAAACATTCAGAAAAGTTTCCAAGGCTTAAAATATACCTGGTAATGCTCTATAAAGCTGCTGTCTTGGTAAATATCTACCAAATCATATTATTGACTTACATATAAAGTGAATATACCACTCAATGCCTTTTTTTATGCTGATTACAAATATGATAATCATTTCTATCAGAAATGAGTTTCAGCCCCCTCCCCTATATATGCCAATTCAGGGTATATATTTCTACAGTAGGGGGGGGGGGGGCCATTTTTGTTTCTGATGTAAATGGGAGGTAAGTTTAAACTTTACCCCACCCCCTAATGTAGAAATATATAGCCTACCCTGAATTGGCATATATAGGAGGGGGGGGGGGCTGAAATTCATTTCCAATAGAAATGATTATTATATTTGTAATCAGCATAAAAAAAGGCATCAAGTGGTATATCACTTTATGCGTAAGTCAATAATATGATTTGGTAGATATTTACTGCTGTCTCTACCCTTTCCTTAATTTTAGGGCTATCTAAACTTTGACAAAAATTTTGTATATCAATTTTAGTTTCCAATCTCATTTTTATTGTCTGTAATGTTTGAAAATGTAATTTATCTTTTTATTGCAGTTTATTTTAAGCAAGGGCAAATCTCCAGCATTTTTATTTGGGGGGGGGGGCAAGAGAGGTCCATATACAGATAGTCAAGGGGCATAAAATATATATTTTTTCAACATTAGGGGGGGGGGCTGTCACCCCTGCCCCCCAAAATTATGCACCTGATTTTAATCCAAATTAGGATCTTTTCCTAAATTTAAGAAATGCATAATTTTCAATTCTTTACAACCTTAAAAATCAAGATATAACTTAGATATGAGGCTCAAAACACTTTCCTTGTGCCTCAATTGAGCTGTAAGTCTATTTCTAAAGGTTTATCTTTTTTAACACAAAAAGATCTTTAATATATTTCCCATATCAGCTATTTCACACCTACACAACAAGAAGCTATTCTGAAATAAATTTGATCGATTCAGCAAGATTTATCCTTGGAAGTTTCCTCTGACTGGTAGAACAACTTTCAAAATTTAAACCAGAATTTTAGAAGCAAACTCAGGTGACAAGCAAGCCATTGAATTTGCCTTTGAAAGTGCATACATGATCTTTGGCACTTTGGATTACCCTGCAAGGCTGACATGCTTATTTTCCTGGGAGTTTTCTCCCAGGAAATTGTTAGATTTAATAGAGGTAGTAGAGTAATAGAGGTTTCTTGTGAATTTATATCACTGTTATCATCATCACTGTCTATTAAAAGGATTTTGTCCTACTTGTATTTTATTTACCACCCTCTATAACCCCTGGGCAAATTCACTTTTACCAATTGAATTCATTCCTCCCCCTACAATCTCTCTTCCCTTCTTTTACTTGTACAAAAATATTGCTTTCACACAAGCAAAATTTCTACAGAAAGATATAGAAGACTTTTCCCCTACATAATTGAAACATTAAATGAGTGAATTTTTCCTCTTCAAATCCCCATTCACTTTTTAAACTCATTATGTAAACTTTTCTAGTGATTTTGAATATTCTTTTTAGCCCTTTTTTTCTAAATTCTGTTTTTTTGTAACAAAGACTATATAATATTTTTATTATTATTAACCTGTTTAATCTTTGCTAGTTTTTGAAAAAAGGTGACAGGCAAGCCCCTGAATTGGTCTATTGTTGTACTGCAAAGTTTATACATGATCTTGCAACTTTGATTTACCCTACAAGGCTGTTATGACTCAATCTTCCAGGGAATTCTCTCCAAGGAATCATTAGCCTGAATAGAGGCAGTCCAAAAAAGATGCCTGTGAATTAACTTCTCAAAAAGTATATAGCCTCTTATATCTCCCTTCTTCAGAGAGCCATTATGGCTACTCTCAAGGAAAGGAGATGAAAGATTTGTTTTTCCAACACTGTCCTGTAAAACCCCTGAGTGAATTAACTTTTACCTAGTGAATTGGCCTGCCATTCTACAATCTCTCCTCCCTGGTTCTACAATCTGTCCTCCCTTATTATACAAAACTTATATTTTCATATTAATACAATTTTCATAGGATACAGAAGACCTATTCCCCTACATAATTAATATGCTAAAAAAGTAAATACCTCTTTTTCCCACACGACAGTCTTTTTACAGCTTGTTGAATAAAGAATTGTACTAATTTTGAATTTTATTTTCAGCCTTTTATTTTTACTAAATTGTGATTCTCTGTTACAAAGACTATATTATCTTTTTATTATTATTAACCTGTTTAATTTTTGCCAGTTTCAATTGATTTACATGTTGACCTTCTCTTGAAAGAAGGTCAACTGGACTGTTTGAAAGAAGTTTTCCAAGGAAATTGTTTCTCCACTCATTAAAATTATCCATTGCTAATGCTGTCTATCTCTTACTAAAGCATATCCCAATAATGTGTTATAATTTAAAAAGTAACAGAGAAGGTTTAACACCAATTTCAAAGTGTGGGAACTTAGGGTAAGAAAAGCATTCAGAAACAGATCTTAGCACTTTGATTATGTAAAAACAAAAATCTGATCAAAATCAAGTAAGATTGTAACAGTAAAAATGTGCCTGTTGATTAACAATAATATTATTAAAGATATAGTAAGTTCCATAGTTTTTGGACCAAAATAAAACCTTTCTTTTTCAGGCAAAGAAGCAAAAAGAGTATGGGAATCCCCAAAAAGAAAATTTGGGGAAGAGAGGAGAAGCCTAAAAGGGAAAATGCATAGAAGGCTTGAAAATTTGGGAATCCCCAAAAAGAAAATTTGGGAAGAGAGGAGCCTAATGGAAAATGCATAGAAAATTTGAAATTTGGGCATCCCAGAGAAAATTTGGGCATGAGAGAAACCTAAGGGAAAATGCATAGAAAATTTGAAAATTTGGGAATCCCCAAAAAGAAAATTTGGGGAAGAGAGGAGAAGCCTAAAAGGAGAATGGTGATGGAAGTTGCAGCAAAGAAAATAAGTGGTGCCTCTTCAAACTTATGGAGTTTGTTTCAGACTATATGGCAGAAAGAAACAGAACAGAAAAGAATTTTTACTGCATTACCTAGTTTTCCAGATTTTGAGACTGACTTTTCTGTTGTTGACAACAGCTATGAAGCTGGAAGTGTTGAAGAAACCATGTATACCAGCTATGATGCTGGAAGTGCTAGTGAAACTGTTAGTACAAGTGCTGATTTTGATGAAGACACAATTGACAGCACTTTAGAGTCAATTTTGTCAGGTAGAACAAAGAATCAAAATGAAGAAAATAATCAAAAGAGAAAATACATACCCAATAAAAAAACATCAACAAGAGTTGAAAAGAGAAAAAAGCCAATTGATGCTAACCATAAAACCCCAATAACAAATTTGAACAGAAATCAAAAGCAAAAAAGAAAGATCAGTGGGGAGACTTCAGTTATTGATGAGCAAAGGCCCGAGATAACATTTAAAGCTATGCCTCATATTGGTGCTGCTTCAGCTGCTATGCAGATCATGGAAAGGGCAGAGAGTCTCTTAAAGGGAAGTGAGAAGAGAGACAGGGCATTTTTCTTGGGCCAATCGGTTACAGCAAAATTGAGACAGTTCAATGAAAAGTCTCAGATCTTAATTGAAAAAAAGATAAATGACCTTATTTTTGAAGAAGAAATGAAAGCTTTAGAGCAAGAATGAAATTATTGCAACATTATTTGCAAAATGTGATTCTATTTGACGATTTTAACTGCTACATGTATTAAATTTGATATCATATTTTTCTATATAGTATTACAATTTCTTTTCCCTACTTCTGACAAAGATAGAAAACAAATCTGAAGTAGTAACAGTTCAAATGCTTTGTGTTTTATGTTTTAACTAGGATCATGAAAATAGTATAGTAAATTGTTTTCTTTGATCATTTTGCCCTGTTGTAGACTTTACATACCCTACACAGGAGAATTTGATTAATAGAACTTATTTTTATTTTCATACCGTCATAATCTATGAACTCATAAATAATAAAACAAACACAGCTAAACTGAGGTAAATTTTTAAAGGTTATAATAATCTGTATTTATTTTTAAAATGAACCTTGTTAAATGTGTTTGTATTGCCAGGAAACACTTCCTGCAGATGAGCTAAAGTTTTTACACAAATAGTCGCAAATCCTTATTGCATTTTCACTAGGGTGATTCAAAGCCAATCCGCTGTTTATATTTGTAAAATTTGCTAAGTTAGATGTATCACTCCTCCAGCTCCCATTAGACACATCTCCAGAATCAACTGAGTCTGAAGTTACATAAGCAGGCATTCCTGTGCTACTATCACACTGCATTAGATAGTTGTGGAGACAGCATGCTGCTTTAATTACTATGGTTACTGTTGAGGGTTTAAGGTTTATGGACTGGCAAAATACCCTCCACTTTGAAACAAAAATTCCAAAGTTGTTTTCAATAACACTTCGAGCCCGAGATAATCAATAATTGAAAATGTGTTGCTCTACATTGAGGGTTCTTCTACCATAAGGCCTTGCCAAATATGGCTTAAGGGGAAAGGTTTCATCGCCAACAAATTGAAAAGGGTATTTGAAAGCACTTTCTCTTAGATTTAGTAATGGCTCGGGCTCAGGCAAATCAATCATACCTTCATTTAGGGCAGCTCCTATATGAGAAGATGAATACATTCCAGAGTCACTGTCACTGCAATAACCTCCAATGTCAAGATAAGTAAATTTATAATTGGCATCACTTATGGCAAATAGTACAACAGAAATAATTTTTATAATTGTAGTATTCAGACCCACTATTTTTAGGTGCCTGTATCCTGACATGCTTCCCATCCATAGCTCCAACACAATTAGGAAAGTTCTATTTCTCGTAAAATTCATTGCTTATAGTCCTGAATTCATCCTTAGTTGGAAACTTCAGATGCTCAAGGTTCCGATATTTCTACTAGAGCCTGGCAAGTATCTCTTATGATGGTACTGCAAGTTGATTTTCCAACTCTGAAGGAAGCACTAAGTGTCCCAAAACTGCAACCCTCTGCTAAGTATCTGAAAATAAATGTAAATAATTAGCTTTTCTATTCATAATGTAACAAAACTAAGCAGGTCAGGTTATTTCAACCACCTGACAGGAAATAAGAATGCAGCCAAAGATGAGAAGCAAGAAAAAAGTTAGTGTTATATCTCTCCTTATAATTCATTTCAAACTTCTGTTTTTCTTATATTTTCATGGAATTCAGTAATAGTGAACATCACATTTCTTATGAAATAGTTTAAGTGAGATTCGAGTTTTTCTAGTAAGAAATGATTAACTTGAGCTCTATGGGATTGTTTCTTACTTTACACAATTTAATAGACTAATTTGAAGCAGGTTAACATTTTTTCGTAGACCAAAAATGATTTCAAAAGTCTATAACAAACTGTGTCCAAAAGACTTGTAGTTGAGTGGACAACTGAGATTGTTCTAATTATATGGGTTTTGCCAACCAAAAAAGCTGACTAGAATCACAATGGGTCAAGTGGGTCACAAAAGCCCAGCAGAATTACAGCTAAGATTGTTATGTTGACTAAAGACCTTAAAATCAAAGTTAAACATGTGTCAAAGTAGAAAAGACAAACAAATCTGAAATATTTAGGCAGTGTCTTTTAAATATGTCACTTACATAAAGCAATTACTTGCCACATATACAAAAGCACAAGCTAAAGAGTAAATCATTCCTTTGTACCTTTAATGCATTGTCAGCACAAATCCCCTGCTGACATTAAATTGAAAACTTATAATCCATTTTCTGCCCAATCTTTATTCGTCCATGCACAGATTCTCAATTATTACTTTTTTTTTTGGATTATATAGTTCCAGAATTGCTGAGAACAATTCAAGCATAGAAAGGTGCAAACCTAAAGTTTCCTTATTTTCATGTAAGGTGGTACAGCAACCCTCAAAACAAAGTGAACTAAAGACAATATTTATATTTTCTGACTTTTGCTCAAATTTTGATTTGATCAAAAGTATCTATATTTTTGATATTGCTGATTTTCTTTATAAGTAGGAATATAATATAGGCATTTTCTACCATCCAAGTACAGCAGCCTATTTCTAATGGGAAACAACTGTGCATTAGTGCTTCTAGAGTCAAACTCTAGGGCTAGAACCCCGTTATAGTTTTACTTTTATGCTGAACATAAAAAAAAAACCTATGGGAGTGAAGGCTTGCCTTAGTTAAGGTTATGCTATTTTTCCTGTGGCACCTTTGTCAGAATTTCATATTTGAGGGATAAAATTTAGGCTAAATCACAATTGAAAGTACGGAGAGTCAGTGATGTAAAAGTAGGTAATACAAGAGCTACAAGTCTGTATTATAATATGGATGGATTTAGCTTTATAAACTAGAGAAAATCACTAAATATTGGAAGTATTTACCTCAAAACCAATGCCAGCCTTTTCCCAGGAGAAATTGGTCTTGAAATTTGAATCTTTTTTTTTCATAAGGGAATGATCAGCAATTTTGGCAAATAGCTCCTCAAATTTTTTCTTTTACATTTAAGCTCACTAATTATACGGTTCATGGTCTGCATGAACCTCAGCAAACCAGTTGACTACAATACTGGCTATTGTTTGACCTTTGATCGTACCCAAAGATTGATTTTCCCAGGAAAAAATATCTATATTTTTGATATTGCTAATTTTGTTTATAACTAGGAACAAATTATAGGCATTTTCTACCATCAAAGTAGAGCAGCCTATTTCTAATGGGAAACAACTACGCACTAGTGCTACTAGAGTCAAACTCTGTGGCGAGAACCCTCTTATTGTATTTTTCTTTTGTGCTGAGTATAAAAAAAAAACCATGGGACTGAAGGCTTGGCCTGTTTAAAGTTATGCTATTTTTCCCGTGACACCTTTGTCAGAATTTCATATTTGAGGGATAACATGTAGTCTAAATCACAATTAAAACCAGGGAGAGTAAGTGATGTAAGAGAAGGTAAAACAAGAGCTACATGTCTATAGTTTAGTAAGGATGGATTTAGATTTACAAACTGAAGAAAATCACTAAATATTGGAAGTATTTACCTCAAAACCAATGCCAGCCTTTCCCCAGGAGAAATTGGTCTTTTGAAGTTTGAATGTTTTTCCTTCATAAGGGGATGATCAGAAATTTTGACCAGCAACTCTTCAAATTCCTTCTTTTTCATTCGGGCCCACTGGTTATAGAGTTCATGGTCTGTACCAACCTCAGCAAACCAATTGAAATACTGGCTATGGTTTGACCTTTGGTTGTGCCCAAAGACTAATTTTCTTTTGCGGGTTCGGGGACGCTCTTCAGTTTGCGTCCTTTGGCCCTCCTCCTCGTGCAAAAGCAATAACGCAGCTGCAGAAGTAAGAGCTTCAAAAGTCAAGGAAACTTCTGCTAGCCCACATTTTTTATTTTTGAATTTCTCGATGTTACACTCTTAATCGTCTTACACTGTAATTAAGACAAGGTGAAACCTACCCTCCATAATCTGTGAATAAGCTTCCTAAGCCATAAAATCCTTAACACCCTTGTTACACCCATTAAGACTGGGCTTAAAGGTACCGATGATTCGACAGTTTTTGTAAAAAAAACAGTTTTTCTACTCTAGAAGTCTTAATTTAAAGACTTTCGGTTAGAAAAGGGTTTCAGTATGTAGGAAAAACATCTAGGAATCTAACTGTTTGATGCGAAGTTTGAAGTTTTGTCTGGAAAGGGTACACAACTCCAATTTTCTGAAATTAGAGCATTTTCACCTACAAATTCGACACAACAAAAAAGTTACCTGTTTTCGACGCAAGTCGGAACTCAATTCGACACCCGTATTGGGTGTCGAACTGATGATTCGACAGTTTTTGTAAAAAAACAGTTTTTCTACTCTAGAAGTCTTAATTTAGAGACTTTTGGTTTAAAAGGGTTTCAGTATGTAGGAAAAACATCTAGGAATCTAACTGTTTGATGAGAAGTTTGAAGTTTTGTCTGGAAAGGGTAAAAAACTTCAATTTTCCGAAATTAGAGCATTTTCACCTGCAAATTCGACACAACAAAAAAGTTACCTGTTTTCGACGCAAATCGGAACCCAATTCGACACCCATCTAAATACTTAGGGAATACTTGTGGGCAGAACCTGGTGTATTTGACACGTATATTCTTGTTTCTTTGTTTTTCTTCAACTTCATTTAATATATAAAAGTATAAAAGACTATCCAAAAAGTAGAAGTAATAAAACTAACAAAATCGTTTCAAGTATGTAGTATTTGGTATAACAAAATCGGTACAACAAATTTTAATATACATTATTAAATACAAATAGTATTTAGTATAACAGATTTAGTATAATAAAATTGTTTCACTAGCATTTCGGAAGGGATAGGGTCTAGGAAAACGGGAGTGGATTTCAAGAAATTTAAGAAGTTTATTTGATTCAGTGGATTTATTTTCATATGCAGATTCTTAGTTTTGTCCAAAACATAGGCCTACGCTTCATTTTGTATAAGATTTTGTATTCAATAAAATTTGTATTCTTTATTTGGATGAAGGATAAATAAGGGTATAATCTAAAAAAATCTGGGGGCAACTGCCCCCCCCCACTGCCCCATAGCAAGACACTAAAACAAAATAAAAAGAATGAAATTCATTATTTATTTAACCTTAAGACATACTTTTTAAAAATAAAAGAAAAAAAATCAGAAAGTTGTGAATAAATGGACAAAATACCAATTTGAAAATCTATCACAGTAGATGCAGAACAATCTGCAGCTTTTGTAGAAAAAATATAAAAGTGGATTGCTATTTCCAAGTGTTGTTGATAGTATGGTATTTTTTATAAGTGGCATTAATTTATTTCAGAGATAATATTATGGAGTTGCCTGAAATTCGAAATATGGCTGAACCTATCACCCTTCCTGTGACTTTTGTTGTCATAAATGGTAAGTTATCCTATTAAATTTTGGTAACAAAATAAAAATGAAGCTGCTTTGGTTTAGTAAATGTTTTCTCCTTCTTCTTCTTGCATATAAGGTTATCCTCAATAAAAATAACAAAAAGAAAGAATATACACAGTACAAAAGCTTGGATCTAGTCCTTAAGAGTTGAGGGTAATGAAAGGGCTATTTTGCAACACAAAAGTCTATTTTATTAGCCATAATTTTTCCAGTTTGGGGAGACAAGTCTTCAGGTTGACAATTTTCCTGTCACTCTTTGTAGTTCAATCTTTCTTGTTTGAAATTCAGGAAAACAGTTCACTTTTTGCTGTCTTTTCTGTTTCACTGTTTGCAAACAAGAAAGTTTACTCTTTCTTGTTTGCAGGCATAAATAATAATTACAATAATAATAAAAAAAAAATCATTCCTACGAAAGAATTTCATTTTTTTTTGGGACTAGTTTCTGCCTTGTATAATATGCATCTGTTTTAAACCAAATTATCTACAATCTTTTATCATAGTATTGCATGATATTTGTTTATTTCCTGTGATTGTCTTTTTTTGATTTGTAAATAAATGAAGAAAAAGGATAGGGATAATTTACTATGCTGGTGACATCAAGCAATATTCTCCTTTTTTCAGTTACCACTAAGCGCCCCTCTTGGTAGCTAACCTACAAGCTATTGATTTTTATCTTGTGACATTTATTTTTGTCTTGTTGTGTTTGTCTTGTCATTTATTATTTGTATTATTTCCTTGGCAAAAAGCTCATACTTCAGTCAGGTTTTTCTAACTTTTCTAAATTTTTTCAATTTTTCCAAACTTGTTATTAAGAGTCCTGTGGTATTGCTAGTTTTAGCCTATATATTTGTGTAAATAGAACTCAAGTGAGGGGGGGGGGTGCAAAATTTTTTTTTTCATTTGTCGGGGGATTTTTCCAATAGAATTTACAAAACTTCTCCTTTCCCTCTGCGCATATTCATTTATGTTCCAAGTAGTGTTTTTTTTTTCATAAATATTTACTATTTTTTAAGTATATATAAGTGTGACTATCTAATAGATGGCTTTCCAAAGATATTTTATGTTTTACATTAGAGGAAATGTTGTCCTCATGTTTATTGTAAATAATATTTTCACAACATGGATTTGTTATTGATTTTAATCAATTCTTGTACTTAGATTTAAACTTAAGCTCTATTGAATCTGATGTTAGTTTGAACTGACATAGTCTGATTCTTATTTTTGTTGTGTCTTAAATTTGTGAGCTTGCCTCCAGGCCATATTTTCTGTAAATTTAGAGCTTTTTAAATATAAGATACTTTGGAGGGGGCGGGGGAGGAGGATCTGAACATGAAAAACGATTCTTTAAATGGGTGATAATCTTTTTGTTTTTCCATTCATTCAGTGACCCAAGGCTTTTTTTTATTGCTCAAAAAAAGAGAAGGGGTGGCTCCCATCAGCCGCAGTTGGTTTGAAGGTGGATTTCAGGGTAATCAGGGGCGCTGATAACGAACACAGGGGTGCACAAGTTCACACTCATGTAGAACATGGTCATTTTAGCCTCTCAAGTCAAATTTGGCATGTAACAACGTCATACCGCTCTTGATTTTTTTTTTACACGTTTAAATAAACAGAAACGCCACTATTCAGAAAATTTTCATTTTTGGGGAAGAAAACTTTCTTGTTCAAACGCTTATATATACTTTCAGATTCAAGTCTCGACTTTGTTTTTATTAACAGTATTTAGAGAACATTCTGACCGTTTTTGGGGAAAATTAAAATTACCAGGAAAATTCCAGGGTTTTGGGGGGAAAATTAAAAATACCAGGTGAAAGTACTAGTTCTTTGAATTCAGAATTTGTCAAATTTATTTTTCAGTTTATTTTCAGTTTATTTTTCAGTTTAAGTTTTCAGTTTATTTTACCGTGTAAAAAAAAAATCAAGAGCGGTATTACATCCTTATAGGCCAAATTTGATTTTATAGGCTAAAATGACCATGTTCTATATGCTTGCGAACTTATGCACCCCTATATTTGTTATCAGCGCCCCCGATTGCTCTAGAATCCACCCGCAAATCAACTGCTGCGAATTTAAGCCACCCCTTGAAAGATAACGGTCCTTGGATCACTGACTAATTAGAATAGGAAGGAAAAATATTTCAGTTATTAGCTATTATATTCTAATGTTTCTGTCAAACAGTAATTGGGGTATCTATTTTCTTTTCTGTACATGTTTTCCAAAATCAAATGGACAAACAAACAAATGAAATCTGAAAGAAAATGAATTAAAGATGCAAAAAATGGAATTAGTTGACCAGTTTAATAGTCTGACACTAACAGAAACTGGTTTTAGCAATAAGAGGAAAAAGTAACATTGCCACCAAGTGTTTTTTTGGATTTTTTTTTACCCTAAATAATAAGCCAACTGATTAGCCTCTTTAACTGCATAGCTTGTTGAAGAATTTTAGGATTTCTTTTTTCAACTCTGTATCCTGAGATTTGGTGTTGGCTATTTCCCGAAGATAGTTTGATTTCTGTCCTAATTAGGATTATGTGTTGAAAAAGGGGAAGCAGATGGGTTTGTTTTGTAAGCTTTTCTGTTGAATGTGTTTGATGTCTCTTCTATATATTCTTTCTTTCAGAAGTTGAAGAGGCTTTACTAAAGGACCATAAAAGAGAGGATGTTCCTTTGGGTATTTTTTTCTGCTTTTCAGGACCATGTAAACTTGAACCTGACACCCAGGAACTGGGCTCCACACGTTCTGACAGTGAAGGTACTTCTCAAGCATTTGGTTTTATGTATAATAGAATATTTTGGGTAATACTTTATTGGGAAAAACTAGAACAAATTAGAATTTGCTAGTACTTCATCATCTTAAGTTTTGAAACTGCTGAAGCCACAACGAGGTGAAAAAACAAACTTAAAATTATGCAATTTATTCTGCACAACAATTGCTGAAAATTCTGGAATTTAGAAATTTCCGAATACAAAGTTTGCTATTAGTGTCATCTTGTAGTGTAGTCGTAAATAGCAAGTATTGTTGTGTAAATATTTTATACTTGTAAATGATGGTGTTTCTTTTCTCACTTTGCTTTTTTATCTCTATTGTTGTAAATCCAGCAGAAAATATTTTATTATTATTATTATTACTTAACGTTTATAGTAAGATTCAGTTTGCCTTCTGAATTGTGGAAAACTCATCAAAACAATTTAAGTATTAAACACAAAACAATTCAGTCAGTGTCAAATATTCCCCTAAAATAGACCTCTGTTTCTAAAAGGAGAGACAAAATTATTACCCAAATCCGCCAAGCAAGTCAAGATAAATTACTAAGACTTAGATCCTCCTACGCCTGGGGGCGCATAGGGCAGCGACGGTTGACCTCCAACTTTACCGATCCTGTTCCAAAGACCAAAGTTCGTTCAAACGGGTTCAGAATCTGGTCGCCTCTTTCTCCAGGGATCGACCAAGTGTGTTGCGTTGTCTTCCACTCCTTTGAATGCTGGGTGGGGTCCAACGCCATAAATTCTGTGGGAGGCGTCCTTCGCTTATGTGGGTCATATGCACCCAGTACTTCCATCTTCTCATTCTGATCTCATCAGTCACCAGTGGTTTTTCCGTTTCAGCCCTTATCTGGGCGTTCGTTACTGTATTGGTCCAATATACCGCAAGCATTCTACGCAGACAATTATTCTTGAAGCCAAGTAGTCTGTTCTCAGCATTCTTTGAAAGACTTCGGGAATCGCATCCATTTAAAAGTACAGAGAGTACATTACTCCTAAACAATCACAATTTCAAGTTCTGAGAGCAGTTTTTACATCTCCAAATATTCTTCAGCTGAGAAAGTGCTCCACCTGCATATGCTATGTGTAGCAAGACTTCTCTATTACAATTCTACGGTAATTGTACTACCGAGGAACTTAAATCCGTCGACCTCTTCTATATCAGTGCCTTCGTATCGAATGCCAGCTGCAATGGTCGTCACAACCCCGTTTGACATACTTTTCGTTTTATCAACAATAATCTTCAAGCCCATGGGGGCAGCTTTCGCTGCTAGTTCATTTAGATTATGTTGAATGTCCTCTTGGCAGTGAGCTGTGAATGTGATATCGTCAGAAACATCGCAGTCGGGTATTTGACGCTCGGGGCTTAGATGTATGCCTCCTTTAAACTGGCAAGCTCGAAGCACAAAAACTATAAGTATTGCGATTATATCGGAGGTAGTAAACATCTTTGACGTACACCGGACTCGACAGGGAACCACTCTGACATCCCATTCTCCGTCTGGACTGTTCAAACCTGTGTAGCATACGGGGATTTAATCATATTCACAATTTTCAGAGGTATTCCATACACTAGGAGAATTTTCCACATTGCCTCTTGGTGCACAGAGTCAAATGCTTTCAAGCAGTCTATGAACATTAAAATAATCCGCACTTGCCATTCGTCTGATTCCTCCAGTAGAACACGTAAGCTAAATATCAGGTGGCAGCAAAAACGATTTCAGCGGAAACAAAGTTGCTCATCCCTTAAAATTAAGTCAACTTGAGTCGGAATTCTACTGAGTATAATCTGACATAGAACTCTACTTCTTACTGTCTGGAGTGCGATACCTCTATAGATATCGCATGATGTCTCTCGATCTTTCTTGAGAGGTCAAAGAGTTTCACGATAATGCCTTTATTCCAGTCAGGAGGGACAGCCTGGTTTTCCCACACCCTACCAAGCAGCTTAAATAGTGGGCCGCCGAGAGCTTTTTTCCTATACTTCAACAGCTCCGAAGGGATTCTATCACATCCAAGGGTATGGGCTGGCTCAGAACATCCGAAAAATATTCACTCCAACGGTTTTGGACATCTATCTGATTGGTAAGCAGCTGCCCACTTTTGTCCTCTATGAAGGGGCAAGGGTTTGTTTGCGTGCCGGAAAGCTACTTAGTTAGCAAATAGACGGTTTTACTATCACCCCAACTGGCTGCTCTTTCTGCCTCAGCTGCTGTGTTCTCAGCAAATATTCTCTTGTCATTTCTGGCAGACGTTTTCACTGGCTTATGGGAACATTTATCCTGCCTTTTTAAACTATTACAGTATTGTCTATCAGTAGGCTGACTAGGTGAGTATATATCAACAAGAACTTTCGTTTTTGTTCTTTCCTGAATCAGCTGCCAAGTTTCTTCACTAATCCACTCTTCCGTCTTTCGTTTCTTATATCAGAGAACTTTCACTGCAGCATCTTTTAGGCACTCCAATAGTGATTTCCAAAGAGAATCTGAACTTGTTTCGTCAGAGTCATCGAGGCTTAGAGCTGTGAACCTATTTTCTAGTGTAAGATTATATTTTTCACGAATAGTCTTATCACGGAACTTTTGGATATCAAATTTCTTAACTGTAACTGACTCTTTCTTCGCCACACTCAATTTAAATTTGTACTCGGCTATAACTAGTTGATGGTCAGAGAAACGATCGGCTCCGCGGTAAGCTCTGACATCCTCAAGGGACCTTCTGCTGCACTTGCTCACAAGTATATGGTCGATCTGGTTTCGAGTGGTACCATCAGGGGAATTCCACGTGTATTTGTGGATAGTCTTATGGGGGTACCATGTACCACCTATGATCATGTCATTAGTGGCACAATCAGTCTGAGCCCATTTTCACTTATTTCACCAAGTCCATTAGAACCGATCACCGTTGGTGCATAATCCTGGTTGCAGCCCACTTTTTCGTTAAAATCACCACACACAACACATATATCGTGGCTATGAACTTTATTTGTGACAGCACTAAGTGACTAGTAGAAAGTATCTTTATCAGAGTCGCTTCATTCATTTGTTGGAGCATACACTGCTATAAATGTAAATTTTGTATGGGTAGTTGCAAAACGCGCTCTCATGATACGGTCGTTGATTGGTTCCCAATCAAGAAGGCGTTTCTTCGCTGCACCACTGAAAGCCAGTGCCACTCCAGCCACTTTAGTACGCTCTTTTCCAGAATAAAGCACATGATTATTCTCGCACTCAAGGGTCCCAAACTGTGTAATTCGTGTCTCAGATAGTAAAGCCACATCTATCCAATGCTTATTAAGAATTCTCATCACATTATTTATCCGACCCAGCTGAGCATCTGAGTTAATCGTTCTAACATTTGAAAATCGAATTTGAAAAGCATCTTTAGTAGTCAAAATCGTATCCGAGGGAGTTCAGGGTTAAGCATCTCAAGATCAGTCAAAATTCTGAGGTCATTTGTCGTTGATTCAGTAATAATTGTTTTTTTACGATTAGCGTGTCGACCAACCCTCATCACGTTGTGGACTTGGGACCTTCAGTTGTGGCCTGAGAGAGTCAACCCTGTTAACCTCCCTGACACAGACCAGGTGGGCTTAAAAGTCAAGATTATGAAGTTTAAGTGTCTAGAATAGGAAACAACACATTAGCAAAAACAGACCAGATTCAAAAGTATCTTTTTCTGTGAAGAGTGGAAAGTGATCAGTTGGTAAAATGTACTACCACAATATAGTTTAAATAGTCTAATTGAATGGTACTACTTTTATTTCGATTATGAAATTTCCAATAAGTAGTGCAAAGCAAGAATTATAACTAAATAAACGAAAAATAATTTTTTGAAAGTATACAAAAGTCATACACACAGCCAGTGCGTACAAAAAGTATATTTTTTTCGCATTTGAAAGTTAGTGTAGAAGTCCTTTCTGAGCTGTATAACAAGAAAAATAGAATAATTGCTGCAACCTTGTAAAGAACATTTCGGCGAACCTTGAAAGCACTTGATAGCACGTGAAAATTGTTAAAATTAGAACAAATCCTGATTTTGATAGCTTGGCGATGTTTTGATTCCTGCGTTCACCAGATCATCACCCTTTTCCTCAAAAATAAGTGGTTGCAAGCGTGTGTTTTACCCCACTCTAGTATCTGAGTAGAATCATGCTAGAAAAAAAACGGAAAAAAAATCACCAAGAGACAAGTGGCAAAGGATCTTGTTTAAATAGAAAAAGAACGTCGTAATCTCTTATATGGTATAAATGCGTGAGATTTGAGTGCAACGGTACCTTCGCCACTATGAATATGGGCGTTTTTAATAGTTTTAAAACATAACTACAGAGTAGCAATAACTAAATTGTAAACTCAAAAGATGCTTGTGAAAGTATAGAGCTTTATAGCCTTTTTTTTATAAGCCAAAGGTTGAAGCGCTGATAATTTGCTACTATGCCTTTCCAGTCCCCAAAGGCTAGTTCTCAGTATGTATAAATAGGTTAGCTCTATTTATATCTATTTCCAAAAATTATTTAGCTATTATTTGGATATGGAAATTTTTGAATAAAGTGCCAAATCATGAAAGTAGTTTTCTAATTACCTTTTATTAATGATCACACTATTGTCATGGTTCCATCAAATTATAACGCTTAAATTTGTTCAGGTCTGATGTTTAGTGTTATTATTCACGTTTGTAGTCTGCTATTTTTTTATCTTGTGAGGGTTCATTATTAATTGGTAAACTATTGAGAATATTTAATCCTACTTTTATTATGATTTGTCTCTTTGTTTATTTTGTTGTTGAAGCAGGAGATACTTCATCGATTGAAGCTGAAACGATCAGAGAAACTTCTATTTCTACTCTATCATCTGAGCATCAACAGCTACCTGTGGATGCTGCATCCAGAATAACCAATTTACCATCTAAATCGGACTCCCAAAATCTGGACAGCGATGACGAAGGTATATTTGAAAGTAGTAACTTAGTTTGTAAAAGGAAATATTTTGTCAAACATAAAAGTTTTTGTAATTTTTACAAGCATAACATCAACAATATATCAAGTGAAATAAACAATATAACAAACTTCAAATTCAAGCATTTTATTAACCTCCAAAATTGGAGGTTAATAAATAAAAAAATTGATAGTTTTTGTAAATATCCCTTTGGCCTTCAGATTAATTTATTCTAATTCAGGTTTAATTATTTGTCAACTGAACTTCGTTAATATGGGCATAAGTAAACTCTACGTTGATGTACTTAAGTTCGAACTCATAGTTTTGTTTTAATGACATTTTGCTAATTCAGGAAAAAGTAGACTCTGCAAGAAGCGCCCATTCAAACTTATACGTTTGTTAATCGAATTTCATTAATCCAGAGAAGAGTAAATTGTATTCTAATTAAGTGAAATTTTCTAGAGTGAGAATTGCCGTAAGGTAAAGACAGCTTATATTCAATCAAAATAGAAGTCATGGAGGATATTTCAAAAGGTCTGTGACAAATCTGAGCCACTAATTCTAAAGACTAAGTTTAAGGGCCACGATCACATTCGATTGTCGCCTTCGATCAATTCGAAGGACTTACCACTAGGTAAAGAGAATATGCATATTTTCTAATGCCATTTTTCGTGTGCTTAAAACTTGCTCGTGATCAACTGTGTCTCTTTTATAGTCTTCAAGACAGCCATCATCATGCTGATAGCAATGCTCAAAAAATTGTTCCTTTAAAGGAATTTTTAAATAACTTAAAATCATTAATGCGAAAAAAAAAACATTTCAGTCTACAATAATTGTTTGTTGGCTAAACAAAAGCTGAATATCAATTTAAATTAACCCAAAGTTTGTTCAGAAATCACGGTGAAAGAGGGAAAAGGGGGCACTTTTCCATGTAGATCCCCATTTTTAGACCTACATAATCATTTTCTGCTGTCTATGAGTTCATTGGTACAGTGGCTTTCTTAATTTATGGAAAGTTGCTGTTGCATTAGTTTTCAAAGTGAAATTATGATACAAGTTTAATATAACTTCAACTAGGGGAGAGGTGTAGAAAAGGAAATTATTCGTTAAAACCTCTCAGTTTCTTGTAGTCCCGTATGACTTTCAAGTTTCATGTTGTAAAACTGATAAAGATTTTTAATATTATTCTTCTAATTCTAATTTTTCTATGAAGTGAAACTAATTTCAAGTTTCGTTCTTACAGATATTTTTTTCATTCGAAGGTGGTAGGCAGTGTAGATCCCAAACGGGTAACAGTTATAGAATGTTCAACTTTCATTTGTAATTGCTATGATGTCTAATTATTGAATCGTTTTCATCTTATTTAATTTTAATAAAATAATTTTTTACTTTAGAGATAATTCATTCTGTGTGCAGTTCTGATGGTTTGGATCAACCAAAACTCTTTGGCCCAAGACCAATTGTCACGTTAAAGAAGCTGACAGAGAAAACTATTGATTCGTTCGAATTGGATTCTGAAGCAAAAAAGTTGGACAATAATAAGATATATTTGAATAGTTTCTTGCGCAGTAAAAAAGACGAAACATTGAAAGGACTGAAAAAAACCCATTTAAAGATAAAAGAATATATTTGTGACGTATGTGACAAGAGCTTTTCTAAATCAAGCAATTTGATTCAGCACCGAAGGGTGCACACTGGGGACAAACCGTTTAAATGTGAGGTCTGTGACAAAACTTTTTCTCACTCAAGCAGTTTGGTTAGACACCAAAGCGTGCACACTGAGGATAAACCGTTTAAATGTGAGGTCTGTGACAAGACTTTTTCTCGGTCAAGTGGTCTGATTCTGCACCAAAGACTGCACACTGGGGATAAACCATTTAAATGTGAGTTCTGTGACAAAACTTATCCTCGGTCACACGATTTGATTTTGCACCAAAGAGCGCACACTGGGGATAAACCGTTTAAATGTGAGGTCTGTGAGAAAGCTTTTTCTCGGTCATCTTATTTGATTTTGCACCAAAGAGTGCACACCGGGGAGAAACCGTTCAAATGTGAGGTCTGTGATAAAACTTTTTCTCGGTCAAGCAGTTTGATTCGGCACCGAAGACTGCACACTGGGGAATAATTATTTAAAGGTGAGGTCTGTGACAAAACTTTTTCTCACTCAAGCAATTTGTTTAAACACCAATGAGTGCACACTGGGGATAAACCGTTTAACTGTAAGGTCTGTGACAAAACTTTTTCTCGGTCAAGCGGTCTGATTCTGCACCGAAGACTGCACACTGGGGATTAACCATTTAAATGTGAGGTCTGTGACAAAACTTTTTGTCGGTCATGCGATTTGATTTTGCACCAAAGAGTGCACACCGGGGAGAAACCGTTTGAATCTGAGGTCTGTGACAAGACTTTTTCTGTGTCAAGCCCTTTGATTACGCACCAAAGAGTACACACTGGGGAGAAACCGTTCAGATGTGAGGTCTGTGAGAAAGCTTTTTCTCAGTCAAGCAGTTTGATTCAGCACCAAAGATTACACACTGGTGAGAAACGGTTTAAGTGTGATATATGCAAGATAGAATATTCTTCTAAATTAAATCTTAATAATCATATAACAATCCATTCTTAGAAAAATTTTGCTAGTTCATATTGTTCGATAACAATTTATGTGGTCTTGCTGAACCCTATTATTATTATTATTATTTTCTGCTTTTTTACTGCTTTTTTATTTTATCAGTTCATAAATTAATTCATTTTGTCTTGGAATATTTTTGTTTATTTCTTCAGTGATTTCTCTTTTGCTTATTGTTTTAACTTGTTCGTTCCCTTTGTCTATGAACCTCCCCCCCCTAAAAAAAATATAGTTGTGTATGCCTATTGAGTAAACACCTCTGTAAAGTCCATTTTATTCTTCTTATCATATTTTGCCAAGTGTTTTTGCTTATCCTTCCGATTCATTGATTCGTGGAATATTTTTGTTCATTTTTTTCAATGATTTTTCTTTTGCCATTTGTTTGAACTTGTTCCTTCCTTTGACTACGGCTTTCTCCCCCCCCCCCACCGCTGCAAGTAAGTCTGTATGTATCTGCCTGGTTGAGATAACACCCCTGTAAAGTCTTTTTTATTCTTCTTTTAATGTTCTCCCACCTTTTTTGAAAGTTTCTTTGCATATCCTTTTGATTGTAATATTGTGAATAAATATAAATGCAGATTTTAGTCTGTTCTTAAAGAAGTAAATCTTTAAAACCATGATTGTCACCAAGATTTATGCTCAGGGACGGGGATGGCTGTCTGCTCATTAAGTGAGTGCTCTAATTTGGCGTGTGGCGTGGTTCTTCTAAGTAGAGTAGAGTAGAATATTTTTATTTATAACACGTACATAAATAAATGTCACAAAACAGCGCACATGCCTGGTGGCATACTTTAGCGCTGAAAATATTGCCAACGAAAATACACAGCCATTTTCTAACTAAATTTTACAACAACGAAAAAAAAAACCCTAATGAAAAAAATGCTTAGCATGTCATAAGATATTTCTTCACCAGTCTTAGAAAATGTCGCTTGTTGCTACATTCTCGAACTGATGCGGGAATTGAGTTCCAGATTTTTGGGCCAATGTGACGGATGCTGAATCCCGCTCTCGATGTTGGGCGAATTTCGCACGAAAAGTCTGAACGATGCTTAGTATGATAATTATGAAATTGAGAATTAGTTGAGAAAATGCCGGAGAAATTTACAGGTAAATTACTATATGGATAATCATGACAAATACTAGAGATAGAAATTAAATGAAGTTGGTCCAAAGAGAAAATTCATGAAGTCCCATATAGGTGTCTAACTGAAGTTCTGTAATAAATATTAAAAAGAATCCTCATTGCTTTATTCTGAAGTATTTGAAGAGATTTGAAAACAGAAGGAAAGGTAGATGCCCAACCCTAAATTCAATATATAAAATATGGGTGGACTAAAGAATAATAAATATATTTTAGAATAGCTTTAGTAAAAAAGTGACAAAGACGAGTTAGCATGCCAATATTTCGGGAAATTTTTAACGACAGTGTTTTTACATATTTATGAAACGACAAATTTTCATCCAAAATAATCCCAAGATATTTGAACTGATCCACCCGTCTTAATTCAAAACCATTCAAAAAAAGAGAGAAGGTATCTGACACTACTGATCCAGTTCGCGAAAATAACATATACTGGCATTTTTTTTCATTAAGAGCTAGTAAATTCCTTGAATACCAATCAGATACAGTTAGTAACGTACTTCCAAGGTTCTGGAAAAGAACTGATAGGTCCCGGTGAGAAGCAAAAATTACTACATCATCAGCAAACATTATAATTTTACAAAGAGGCAAAACTTCTGGCAAATCATTTATAAAAAGAATAAATAGAATAGGCCAAAGGACAGAGCCCTGAGGCACTCCGTAATTAATTGGAAAAGTTTCGGAACGGAGATCACGAGATTTATCAACACAATCTAGTCGTCTCCCAGGAAGGTAAGATGAAAAAAATTTAACAGCTTGTGTTGAAAACCCATAAGACTTTAGTTTAAAAAGAAGCAACGAATGATTTACGGTGTCAAACGCCTTTGCGACATCAAGAAAAATCGATTAAGAAAGTGATTATAAAGCCTTCTGGGCACCAATCCAGACAATAAAGAAATGAGAAATATTGGTTTATCCATACAATCAGGTTCGAAAGGACCCAAAGCTTTATTTTCTAACGTAAGAACTTTGGAAACAAATTTTGTTCTGTTTTGATTTCTCCTCCACGGCCTGGAGGAGGGCGTAATGAGTAATGCTCTAGGCGCATATATAGTTCTTATGGAAGGGATGCTCGTATAAACGTCGGAGAGGGCTCATTTGATTGGAAATTGAAAGTTCTTGTTCATTTTTTAAGTGTCAAAAGAGATCGGAGGGCAACTAGCCCCCCTTCCACGCCCTAAATGCATCAGATAAAAATTTTGAGATAGACATTCTGTTAAAAATAGTTGAAGATCAGATAAGAAAAAACTCTGGTGTCGACGGAGCTCCCTAGGGTCCGGGGGTAAGCGTTGTAAGTTATGCCCTGGGGGCATATATGGTTGTTATAGAAGGGATGCTCGTATAAATTTTATAGAGGGCGCATTTGATTGGAAGTTGAAAGTTGTAATTTACTTTTTAAGAGTCAAAAGTGATTGGAGGGCAGCTAGCTTCCCCCCACACTCCGTTTATTTTTTTCCCACAGGCACTTCATATAGAAGGGGTCGTCGTATAAACTTTAAAAGGGGCTCATTCGATTGGAAATCGAGAGTTTTAATGCCCTTTTTAAGAGTCAAAAGAGATCGGAGTGCAACTAGCCCCCCCCCCCCAAGCCCTTTTCCCCCAAATACATCTGATAAAAAATTTGAGGTAGCCATTTTTTAAAAAATATTTCAAAGATCATATAACAAAAACTCCTTTACATATGACCATTTCGTTAAAATCAATTGAAAAGTCAACTAAGCAACATTCCAGCGTCGACGCAGCCCCCCACAGGGCCCGGGGCAGGGACGGTAAGTAATTATCTAGGGGCCTATATAGTTTTGATTTAAGGGATAGTCGAACAAACTTTAGTGAGGGGTCATTTGATTGAACATCTATAGTTCTACTTCAAATTGTAATAGTCAAAGGAATCTGAGGACACGTAGCCCCCCTCTCCACGCCTGATTTTCTTCAAACCCATCCGATAAAAAATTTGACAGAGCCATTTTTAAAAATAGTTCAAAGGTCAGATAACAAAAACTCCGGTGTCGACACAACGCCCCAGTGCTCAGGGAGCAGGCATTATAGGCAAACTTCTGAGGCCATATACGTTTTATGTGAAAGGGAAACTCGTAAAAACTACAGATAGGATTCATTTGGATGGAAATTAAAAGTTGTAATTAATTTTCTAGGAGTAAAAAAAGATTGGAGGGCAACTAGCCCTTCCCGCCCTCCACGCCTTTGGGTTTATCGGGTCGATAAACCCATCCGATAAAATTTGAGGTCCCCATTTTGTTAAAAATAGTTCAACTATCAGATATTAAAACTCCGGGGGTCGACACAACCCCCCAGGATACAGGGACTGGCTTTGTAAGTTATACTCTGAGGATATCTATGGTTCATATAGAAAAGATGCTCGTAAAAATTTCAGAGATGGCTCATTTGATTGGAAATAGAAATTTCTAGTTCACTTTTAAAGAGTCAAAAGAGACCGAAGGTTAATTAGCCCCCCCCCCCACGCCCTTTCTCCCCAAACCCATCTGATAAAAATTATTAGATAGCCATTTTGTTAAAAATAGTTCAAACATCAGATAATAAAAAATCCGAGGTTGACACAAACCCATTTTTTCACTTCACTTTTTTCACAAAAATTAATTAAAAAAAACTTTCTGAGAAATGATTTTTTAAAAAAAAGTAAAGGCCATTTTAAACATAAGCTTAGCAGAAACAAATAAATGTTTAAATTCAAACCCATAACGACCAGTAATTACTATTAAAAAATAAATGAAACCCAAAACGAACAGAAAATTAAATAAACAATTATAGCAAAAACATACAACAAGTAATAATATAAATGAATAAATAGATCTTAAAGCGAGTAATACTTAGATTGAATATGAAAATCAAGCTTTAAAAAAATATTTTCCTATTGAAGTATAAATGAAACTGAAAACGAACAGAAATTAAATAAACAATCAATGCAAACAAACTTACTATAGATATTAATGTAAATTAATAAATAAATCTTAAAGCGAGTGAAACTTAAATTGAATATGCAAAACGAGCTTGTAACGAACAAAAATCACTACAGACAAGAGTTTGGGTATCACCTCCTTCTCTCACTGTAAAAGACTAAAACCTACTGCGACATTGGCGCTTTACTGAAAACTATATGCGTCTTGAACAGTCTTCGAAAGTATAAACAACATAAAAGTGAATATTTGATGTATAATGATATTAATTGTTGAAAGATCCATCTGTTCAAAAATTTATTTCACTGTAATATTATTATTATTTTCAATGCTGTAAGAACTGGGAAAGAAAATATTTGTGATATAATTCGTTTTCAGTTAAGCGCCAATGACGCATAAGGCTTTTGGTTTTTATTTACAGTTAAGGAAGAAGGGAGTATCCAAATACTTGTTTGTAGTGAAACTATATTCGTCTTGAACAACTTTAAAAAGAGCTAATAAATTAAACTGAATAGTTGATGTATAATGATATTAATTGCCGAAAGCTCATCAGTTCAAAATGTTACTATAATTTTAATGTTTATTTTCAATATTAAGTACAAAAGAGAATATTTGTCATAAAATTGGTTTTCAGTAAAGCGCCAATGACGCAGTAGGTTTTAGACTCTTACAGTGAGAGAAGGAGGTGATACCATTTCTCCTGTTATTTTTGATAAGGATAAAGACCATAAGTATATCCCACCCAATGACTTCTCAGCAACACACGAAAGACGGAATACTTGCCGTCATAAGGCAGAATTTAATTTCAGATCATTGGGTATAAAAAATCGGAGCAGAAACTAAATATAGCTTTAAAAACTATAAAAACTTTGGAGGGCAACTGATCCCCCTCCCACGCCCACCCTCCCATTTGCCCATTTAAACCCCCTATTCCTTCCCAAGGCCAGAACATAATTTGCGCTTTACTGAAAATAATACAAATGAATGTGCATTGTCAGTTGAATATACATATACTGATATTTAGTAATCAAAATGTTAATATTATTATATTTATTAAAGTTATAAAAGTAAAAACATTTATACTTTTTTTCAGTAAAGTGCAAATTTTGTTCTGGCCTTGGGAAGGCATAGGGGCTTTGAGCCCAACTTATGTTAATTTCTGCTTGTTTTGAGTTGACTCGGTTAATTATTGTAATTTCTGTTCGTTTTGGGTTTCATTTATTTATCGATGCTGATTTGTAGTAGTTTCACGCTTGGTAGATTATTTGATTTTTGCTCATTTTTTGTTAGTTGAGTTCTTTACTTTTCTTTGAAAAACTTATTTTGTGGAAAAAGTTTTTTTTAATTAATTTCTGTTGGTTTTATTTTGACATGGTCTTTTCAGGGAAAAAGAAAATAATACTTAAAATCTTTTTGTTCTTTTTAAGACTTTATAGTTTAGCCTGCTATTTGTATATTGGAGAAAAATTTTCAGCAATTTTTAACAACATACACCCCTTTAAAAATCTGGACACAAATAGTGTTGTTTAATTTGGTTTCATAACTCCTCTAGTTGACCTGAAATGGAAAACTTGATACCTTTCGCAAAAAAATCTGTTTACTTTCTTTGATAGTTTGGATGCACCTACGCTATTTTGATTTGGTTAAATTTTAAGAGCAGAAGTAGCCCCGAAAGTTTGAACATGATACCCTCAGTCGTTCTTGGGATATTGCGGAGATGCCTTATTGGGAATTAGCATTAACACAGTGCATTTTGATTTAATCTTAAGGCAACAATTAGTTTTTACACATAATGGGCAAAATGGGAGGTTGGCAGTGGGAGGAGGATTAGTTGCCCTCCAATCACTTTTGACTATTCAAAAGGGCATCAGCCCTTTCTTTTTTCAATAGAATGAGCCCTTTTTGAAGTTCCCACGACAACTCCTTCGATACGAACTCCCCTGGTCTAAACAACAATAACAACAACAAAATAATACATTATACCCACATCGATCTTTACTATAAAAATGTCAAATCTGCCAAAAACTGTCGACTCATAAAGAGGGCAATAGGCGCTTTGATTTCGTAACAAACGAGCCCTTTTTGAAACGAAAGTGCTTTCTATAAACACCTTGTATGCCCCCAAAGCATAAAACACAGCCCTTACCCTTAGGGCTGTTACTGTGGTTGTCATCCTTGAAGACTTAATTTCCAGAACTTTCAACTACGTTAAACAAAATGGCTATCTCAAAATTTTGATTGGATATGTTTTGGGAAATGGTGGGCTTGAGAGGGGCGTTAGTCGCTCTCCAGTCACTTTCAACTATTAAAAATGGCACTAGCCCTTTCAATTTCCAATCAAATGAGCCCTTTTAAGTTTCTACGAGAACACTTTCAATACAAACCTTATATACCCCACGGGCAAAACTTACAACCCTTGCCCTGAGGGCTGGGGTGAGGGTTGTCATTCTCAAAGACCTACTTTCCAGAACTTTTTACTACGTTGAACAAATGGCTATCTGAAAATTTTGATTGAATATGTTTAGAGGAATGGTGGGCGTGAGAGGGGGGTTAGTTACCCTCCAATCCCTTTCGAATATTAAGAAGGGCACTAGCCCTTTCAGTTTCCAATTGAATAATCCTCTTTTGAAGTTTTATGACAACTCTATCTTAAAAACCTTATATGTCTCCAGGGAATAATTTACAACCTTTGCCCTGGGGTCTCTGGGGGGTTTTTCATCCTTAAATATATAATTTCCAGAACTTTCAACAACGTTGAATAAAATGGCTATTTCTAAACTTTGATTGAGTGTTTTTGGAGAAATGGTGGGCGTGAGAGGGGGGTTAATTACTCTCCACTCACTTCAGACTATTAAAAAGGGCAATTTCAATTTCCAATCAAATGAGCCCTTTTTGAAATTACTACAATAACTTTCTATATACCTTAAAACCATTGCACTGAGGGCTCTGAGGGGGTTATCATCTTAAAAGACCTAATTTCCAGAACTTTCAACTACTTTGAACAAAATGGATATCTCAAAATTTTCATAGGATGTGTTTGGGAAAATGGTGGGTGTGAGAGGGGCGTTAGTCACAATCACTTTCAACAATTAAAAAAGGCACTAGCCCTTTCAATTTCCAATCGAATGAGCTCTTTTACGTTTCTACGACAACGCTTTCAATAAAAACCTTATATGCCCCCAGGGTATTACTTACAACGCTTGCCCAGAGGGCTGTGGGGTAGGGGTTTTCATCCTTAAATACCTAATTTCCAAAACTTTCAAGTACGTTGAATAAAATGGCTATCTAAAAAGTTTGGAAAAAGGGTGGGCGTGAGAGGGGGGTTATTTCGCCTCAAATCGCTTTCGACTATTAAAAGGGCACTAGCCCTTTGAATTTCCAATCGAATGAGGCCTTTTTCAAGTTTCTACGACAAAGATTTCAATGAAAACCTTATATGCCCCCAGGGCATAACTTACAACCCTTGCCCTGGTTACTGTGGGGAGAGTGTCCTTCTCGAAGGTATAATTTCCTGAAGTTTAAACTGCTTGAAACAAAAAGGCTATCTCAAAATTTTGATTGGATATGTTTGAGGAAATGGTGGGCGTGGAAGGGGTGTTAGTTGCCTTACAATCACTTCTGACTATTAAAAAGGGCACTAGCCCTTTCGATTTTTAATCAAATGAGTACTTTTTGAAGTTTCCACAACAACGCGTTCTATAAAAACATTATATGCCCCCTAGGCATCACTTACAGCCCTTGCCGTGAGGGCCGTGGGAAGTTTTCATCCTTAGAGACCTAATTTCCAGAACTTAAAACTATGTTGAATAAAATGGCGTTGTATGATAAGATTAAATTAAAAAAAACAAGTTTTTTTAACTGAAAGTAAGGAACGACGTTAAAACTTAAAACGAACAGAAATTATACCGTATATGAAAGGGGCTGTCCCCTCCTCAACGCCTTGCTCTTTACGCTAAAGTTTTTTATTGTTTAAAAAAAATAGAGTTGTGAGAAAGTCAAAATTTAGGGACCTTCTTCTGCGCTTGCTGACAAGTATATGGTCGATCTGGTTTCGAGTGGTACCATCAGGGGAATTCCACGTGTATTTGTAGATAGTCTTATGGGGGAACCATGTACCACCTACAATCATGTCATTAGTGGCCCAATAATCAATCAGTCTCAGCCCATTTTCACTGATTTCACCAAGTCCATGAGAACCGATCAATGTTGGTGCATAATCCTTGTTGCAGCCCAGTTCTTTGTTAAAATCACCACACACAACCGTGGCTATGACAACCGTGGCTATCGTGGCTATGAACTTTATTTGTGACAGCACTAAGTGACTGATAGAAAGTGTCTGTCAGAGTCGATTGATTCATTTGTTGGAACATACACTGCTATAAACGTCATTTTTGTATGGGTAGTCGCAAAAGGCGCTCTCAGGATACGATCGTTGATTGGTTCCCAATCAAGAAGGCGTTTCTTCGCTGCACCACTGAAAGCCAGTGCCACTCCAGCCACTTTAATACGCTCTTTTCCAGAATAAAGCACATGATAATTCTCGCACTCAAGGGTCCCAAACTGTGTAATTCGTGTCTCAGATAGTAAAGCCACATCTATCCGATACTATCAAGAATTCTCATCACATTATTTATCCGACCCGGCTGAGCATCTGAGTTAATCGTTCTAACATTCCAAAATCCAATTCCGAAAGCATCTTTCGTAGTCAAAAATCGTATCCGAGTGCGTTCAGGGTTAAGTATCTCAAGATCAGTCGAAATTCTGAGGTCATTTGTCGTTGATTCAGTAATAATTGTTTTTTTACGGTGACAGGTTATTAGCCTGTCGACCAACTCTCACCACGTTGTGGACATGGGACCTTCAGTTGTGGCCTGAGAGAGTCAACCCTGTTAACCTCCCTGATACAGACCAGGTTGGCTTAAAAGTCAAGATTATGAAGGTTAAGTGTCTAGAATAGGAAACAACACATTAGCAAAAACAGACCAGATTCAAAACTATCTTTTACCGTGAAAAGTGGAAAGTGATCAGTCAGTAAAATCTACTACCGCAATATAGTTTAAATAGTCTAATTGAATGGCAATACGTCTTTTATATCGATTATGAAATTTCCAATAAGTAGTTTAAAGCAAGAATTATAACTAAATAAACGAAAAATAATTTTTTGAAAGTATACAAAAGCCATACACACAGCCAATACGTACAAAAAGTATATTTTGTTCCCATTTGAAAGTTAGTGTAGAAGTCCTTTCTAAGCCGAATAATAAGAAGAATAGAATAATTGCTGCTACCTAGTAAAGAACATTTCAGCGAACCTTGAAAGCACTTGATAGCACGTGAAAATTGTTAAAATTAGAACAAATCCTGATTTTGATAGCTTGGCGATGTTTTGATTCCTGCGTTCAACAGATCATCACCCTTTTCCTCAAAAATAAGTGGTTGCAAGCGTGTGTTTTACCCCACTCTAGTATCTGAGTAGAACCATGCTAAAGAAAAAAAAGGAAAAAAAATCACCTAGAGACACGTGGCAAAGGATCTTGTTTAACTAGAAAAAGAACGTCGTAACCTCTTAAATGATATAAATTCGTGAGATTTGAGTGCAACGGTACCTTCGCCACTGAATATGGGTGTTTTTAATAGTTTAAAACATCTCAGTAAAGGTTTTCAAGAGCACCTCAGAAACTACAGATTAGCAGTAACTAAATTATTAACTCAAAAGAGGCTTGTGAATCTATTGAGCACTACAGCCTTTTTTTTAATAAGTCAAAGGTAGAAGTGCTGATAATTTGCTATTATGCCTTTCCAGTCCACAAAGGCTGGTTTTAGTAAGTATAAATAGGTTAGCTCTAGTTATTTCTGTTTCCAAAAATTAATTAGATATCATTTGGATATGGAAATTTTTGAATAAAGTGCCAAATCATGAAAGTGGTTTTCTAATTACCTTTTATTAATGATCACACTATTGTCATGGTTCCATCAAATTATAACGCTTAAATTTGTTCAGGTCTGATGTTTAGTGTTATTATCCACGCTTGTAGTCTGTTATTTTTTTATCTTGTTAGGGTTCATTATTAATTGGTAAACTATTGAGAATATTTAATCCTACTTTTATTATTTTTTGTCTCTTTGTTTATTTTGTTGTTGAAGCAGGAGATACTTCATCGATTGAAGCTGAAACGATCAGAGAAACTTCTATTTCTACTCTATCATCTGAGCATCAACAGCTACCTGTGGATGCTGCATCCAGAATAACCAATTTACCATCTAAATCGGACTCCCAAAATCTGGACAGCGATGACGAAGGTATATTTGAAAGTAGTAACTTAGTTTGTAAAAGGAAATATTTTGTCAAACATAAATTTTTTCTTTTAATTTTACAAGCATAGCATCAACAATATATCAAGCGAAATAAACAATATAACAAACTTCAAATTCAAGCATTTTATTAAACTCCAAAATTGGAGGTTAATAAATAAAAAAAAAAAATGATAGTTTTTGTAAATATCCCTTCTGGTCTTCAGATTAATGAATTCCAATTCATGTTTAATTATTTGTCAACTGAACTTCGTTAATATGGGCATAAGTAAACTCTACGTTGATGTACTTAAGTTCGAACTCATAGTTTTGTTTTAATTAAATTTTGCTAATTCAGAAAAAAAGAAGACTCTCCAAGAAGCGCCCATTCAAACTTACCCGTTTGTTTATCGAATTTCATTAATCCAGAGAAGCCTAAATTGTTTTCTTAGTAAGTGAAATTTTCGAGAGTGAGAATTGCCGTAAGGTAAAGACAGCTTACATTCAATCGAAATAGAAGCCATGGAGGATATTTCAAAAGGTCTGTGAAAAAACTGAGCCACCAATTCTAAAGACTAAGTTTAAGGGCCACGATCGCATTCGATCGTGGCCTTCGATCGATTTTAAGGACTTACCACTAGCTAAAGAGATTATGCATATTTTCTAATGCCATTTTTTGTGTGCTATTAGACTGCGCTTAAAACTTGCTCGTTATCAACGTTGTAGTCTTCAAGACAGCCATCATCATGCTGATAGCAATGCTCAAAAAATTGTTCCTTTAAAGGAATTTTTAAATAACTTAAATTCATTAACGCGACATAAATAAAACATTTCAGTCTACAATAATTGTTTGTAGGCTAAAAACAAAAGCTGAACATCAATTTAAATTAACCCAAAGTTTGTTCAGAAATCACGGTGAAAGAGGGAAAAGGGGGCACTTTTCCATGTAGATCCCCATTTTTAGACCTACATAATCATTTTCTGCTGTCTATGAGTTCATTGGTACAGTGGCTTTCTTAATTTATGGAAAGTTGCTGTTGCATTAGTTTTCAAAGTGAAATTATGATACAAGTTTAATATAACTTCAACTAGGGGAGAGGTGTAGAAAAGGAAACTATTCGTTAAAACCTCTCAGTTTCTTGTAGTCCCGTATGACTTTCAAGTTTCATGTTGTAAAACTGATAAAGATTTTATATATTATTCTTCCAATTCTAATTTTTCTATGAAGTGGAACTAATTTCAAGTTTTGTTTTTTCATTTTTGTTTCATCGAAAGTGGTAGGCAGTGTAGATCCCAAACGGGTAATAGTTATAGAATGTTCAACTTTCATTTGTAATTGCTATAATGTCTAATTATTGAATCGTTTTCATCTTATTTAATTTTAATAAGATAAATTTTTTTCACTATAGAGATAATTCATTCTACTGTGTACAGTTCTGATGGTGTGGATGAACCAAAACTCCTTGGCCCAAAACCAATCGTCACGCTGAAGAAGCTGACAGAGAAGGCTATTGATTCGTTCGAATTGGATTCTGAAGCAAAAAACTTGGACAATAATAAGATATATTTGAATAGTTCCTTGCGCAGTAAAAAAGACGAAACATTGAAAGGACTGAAAAAAGCCCATTTAAAGATAAAGGAATATATTTGTGATGTATGTGACAAGAGGTTTTCTCAATCAAGCAGTTTGAATCAGCACCGAAGACTGCACACTGGGGACAAAACGTTTAAATGTGAGGTCTGTGACAAAACTTTTTCTCAGTCAAACAGTTTAAATCTGCACCAAAGAGTGCACACTGGGGATAAACCGTTTAAATGTAAGGTCTGTGACAAGACTTTTTCTCGGTCAAGCGGTCTGATTCTGCACCGAAGACTGCACAATGGGGATAAACCATTTAAATGTGAGGTCTATGACAAAACTTTTCTCGGTCATGCGATTTGATTTTGCACCAAAGAGTGCACACCGGGGAGAAACCGTTCGATTGTGAGGTCTGTGAAACAAAAAATTTATGTGTCAAGCCCTTTGATTACGCACCAAAGAGTACACACTGGGGAGAAACCGTTTAAATGTGAGATATGTGAGAAAGCTTTTTCTCAGTCAAGCAGTTTGATTAAGCACCAAAGATTACACACTGGTGAGAAACGGTTTAAGTGTGATATATGCAAGATAGAATATTCTTCTAAATTAAATCTTAATAATCATATAACAATCCATTCTTAGAAAAACTTGCTAGTTCATATTGTTCGATAACAATTTATGTGGTCTTGCTGAACCCTATTATTCTTTTCTTATTATTATTTTCTGCTTTTTTTTACTGCTCTTTGTATTTTATCAGTTTATAAATTAATTCATTTTTTCTTCAATGATTTCTCTTTTGCCTATTGTTTTCACTTGTTCATTCCCTTTGTCTATGACCCCCTCCCCTAAAAAAAAATACAGTTTGTGTATGCCTAATGAGTAAACACCTCTGTAAAGTCCATTTTATTCTTCGTATAATATTTTGACAAGTGCTTTGGCCTATCCTTCCGATTCATTGATTTGTGGAATATTTTTGTTCATTTTTTTCAATGACTTTTCTTTTGCCATTTGTTTTAACTTGTTCCTTCCTTTGACTACGGCTTTCTCCCCCTCCCCCACCGCTGCAAGTAAGTCTGTATGTATCTGCCTGGTTGAGATAACACCCCTGTAAAGTCTATTATATTCTTCTTTTAATGTTTTCTCACCTTTTTTGAAAGTTTCTTTGCATATCTTTTTGGTGGAAACATTGTGAATAGATATAAATGCAGATTTTAGTCTGTCCATAGAGAAGTAAATCTTTAAAACCATGATTGTCACCAATATTTATGCTGAGGGACGGGGATGGCTGTCTGCTCATTAAGTGAGTGCTCCAATTTGGCGTGTGGCTTGGTTCTTCTAAGTGATTATGAAGTCTTCTGGACTCCAATTCAGATACTAAGGAAATGAGGAATATTGGTTTATCTATACAATCAGGTTCAAAAGGACCTAAAGCTTTATTTTCTAACGTAAGAACTTTGGAAATAAATTTTGTTCTGTTTTGGTTTCTTCTCCAGGGCCCTCCTCCGGAGCCTGAAGGAGGGCGCAATGAGTAATGTTCTACGCGCATATATAGTTCTTATTGAAGGGGTGCTCATATAAACTTCGGAGAGGGCTCATTTGATTGGAAATTGAAAATCTTGTTCATTTTTTAAGTGTCAAAAGAGATCGGAGGGCAACTAGCCCCCCCCCCCGCCACGCCCTAAATGCATCAGATAAAAATTATTAGATAACCATTTTGTTAAAAATAGTTCAAACATCTGATAATAAAAACTCCGAGGTTGACACAAACCCATTTTTTCACTTTGATACCAGTTTTGATACTTTGATGAAAATTTGATTGTTTGAAAGTTTGATTTTGAAATAAGGAATTTTTTAAAACTTGAAACTTTTTGCAATCAAAAACAAACAAAAATTAATTAAAAAAAAACTTTCTGAAAAATGAGTTTTTCAAATAAAATTAAAGGCCATTTGAACTTGAGCTTAGCAGAAACAAATACCTGTTTAAATTCAAACTCAAAACGACCAGTAATTACTATTAAAAAATAAATGAAACCCAAAACGAACAGAAATTAAATAAACAATTATAGCAAAAAACATACAACAAGTAATAATATAAATGAATAAATAGATCTTAAAGCGAGTAATGCTTAGATTGAATATGAAAATCAAGCTTAAAAAAATATTTTCCTATTGAAGTATAAATGAAACTGAAAACGAACAGAAATTAAATAAACAATCAATGCAAACAAACTTACAATAGATATTAATGTATAAATGAATAAATAAAGCTTAAAACGAGTGAAACTTAAATTGAATATGCAAAACAAGCTTGAAACGAACAAAAATCACTACAAACAAGAGTTTGGGTATCACCTCCTTCTCTCACTGTAAAAGTCTAAAACCTACTGCGAAATTGGCGCTTTACTGAAAACTATATGCGTCTTGAACAGTCTTTGAAAGTATAAACAATATAAAAGTGAATATTTGATGTATAATGATATTAATTGTTGAAAGTTCCATCCGTTCAAAAATTTATTTCACTGTAATTTTATTATTATTTTCAATGCTGTAAGAACTGGGAAAGAAAATATTTGTAATATAATTCGTTTTCAGTTAAGCGCCAATGACGCAGTAGGCTTTTGGTTTTTATTTACAGTTAAGGAAGAAGGCAGTATCCAAACACTTGTTTTTAGTGAAACTATATTCGTCTTGAACAACTTTAAAACGAGCTAATAAATTAAACTGAATATTTGATGTACAATGATATTGATTGCTGAAAGCTCGTCAGTTCAAAATGTTAATATAATTTTAATGTTTATTTTCATTATCAAGCACAAAAGATAACATTTATCATAAAATTGGATGTCATTAAAGCGTTAATGACAATGTAGGTTTTAGATTTTTGCACTGAAAGAAGGAGGTCATACCCAAACTCTTGTTATTTTTCATAAGGATAAAGACCATAAGTATATCCCACCCAATGACTTCCCAGCAACACACGAAAGACGGACCTCTTACCGTCATAAGGCAGAATTTAATTGCAGATCATTGGGTATAAAAACTCGGAGCAGAAACAAATATAGCTTTAAAAACTATAAAAACTTTGGAGGGCAATTAATCCCACGCCCACCCTCCCATTTGCCCATTAAACCCCTATTCCTTCCCAAGACCAGAGCATAATTTGCACTTTACTGAAAACAATACAAGTGAATGTACATTGTCAGTTTAATATACATATACTGATATTTAGTAATCAAATTAATTTCAAGTTAGGGTGGCTAACTTGAAACTTGTTGCAATCAAAAACAAACAAAAATTAATTTAAAAAAAAACTTTCTGAAAAATGAGTTTTTCAAATAAAAGTAAAGGCCATTTTAACTTGAACTTAGCAGAAACAAATACCTGTTTTACCAGAACAAAGATCGGAGGGCAACTAGCCCCTCCCGCTCTCCATGCCTTTGGGTTTATCGGATCGATAAACCCATCCGATAAAATTTGAGGTCCCCATTTTGTTAAAAATAGTTCAACCATCAGATATTAAAACTCCGGGGGTCGACACAACCCCCCAGGACACAGGAACTGGCTTTGTAAGTTATACTCTGGGGATATCTATGGTTCTTATAGAAAAGATGCTCGTAAAAATTTCAGAGAGGGCTCATTTGATTGGAAATAGAAATTTCTAGTTCACTTTTAAAGAGTCAAAAGAGACCGAAGGTTAATTAGCCCCCATCCCCCCCACGCCCTTTCTCCCCAAACCCATCTGATAAAAATTTTTAGATAGCCATTTTGTTAAAAATAGTACAAACATCTGATAATAAAAACTCTGAGGTTGACACAAACCCATTTTTTCACTTTGATACCAGTTTTGATACTTTGATGAAAATTTGATTGTTTGAATTTGATTTTGAAATAAGGAATTTTTTAAAACTTGAAACTTTTTGCAATCAAAAACAAACAAAAATTAATTAAAAAAAAACTTTCTGAAATATAAGTTTTCAAAGAAAAGTAAAGGCCATTTTAAACTTATGCTTAGCATAAAAAAATACCTGTTAAAATTCAAACTCAAAACGACCAGTAATTACTATTAAAAAATAAATTAAACCCAAAACGAACAGAAATTAAATCAACAATTATAGCAAAAAACATATAACAATTAATAATATAAATGAATAAATAGATCTTAAAGCGAGTAATGCTTAGATTTAATATGAAAATCAAGCTTAAAAAAAAATATTTTCCTATTGAAGTATAAATGAAACTTAAAACGAACAGAAATTAAATAAACAATCAATGCAGACAAACATACAATAGATATTAATGTAAATTAATAAATAAATCTTAAAACGAGTGAAACTTAAATTGAATATGCAAATCAAGCTTGAAACGAACAAAAATCACTACAAACAAGAGTTTGGGTATCACCTCCTTCTCTCTCTGTAAAAGTCTAAGCCTACTGCGACATTGCCGCTTTACTGAAAACTATATGCGTCTTGAACAGTCTTCGCAAGTATAAACAACATAAAAGTGAATATTTGATGTATAATGATATTAATTGTTGAAAGATCCATCCGTTCAAGAATTTTTTTTCACTGTTATTATATTATTATTTTCAATGCTGTAAGAACTGGGAAAGAAAATATTTGTAATATAATTTGTTTTCAGTTAAGCGCCAATGACGCAGTAGGCTTTTGGTTTTTATTTACAGTTAAGGAAGGAGGCAGTATCCAAACACTTGTTTTTAGAGAAACTATATTCATCTTGAACAACTTTAAAAAGAGCTTATAAATTAAACTAAATATTTGATGTATCATGATATTAATTGCTGAAAGCTCAGCAGTTGGAAAATGTTACAATAATTTTAATGTTTATTTTCAATATTAAGCACAAAAGAAAAGATTTGTCATAAAATTGGTTTTCAGTAAAGCTCCAATGACGCAGTAGGTTTTAGACTTTTACAGTGAGAGAAGGAGGTGATACCAAAACTCTTGTTATTTTTCATAAGGATAAAGACCATAAGTATATCCCACCCAATGACTTCCCAGCAACACACGAAAGACGGACCACTCACCGTCATAAGGCAGAATTTTATTGCAGATCATTGGGTATAAAAACTCAGAGCAAAAACTAAATATAGCTTTAAAAACTATAAAAACTTTGAAGGGCATATAATCCTACGCCCACCCTCCCATTTGCCAATTAAACCCCTATTCCTTCCCAAGGCCAGAACATAATTTGCGCTTTACTGAAAAAAATACAAATGAATGTGCATTGTCAGTTTAATATACATATACTGATATTTAGTAATAAAAATTTTAATATTATTAGATTTATTAAAGTTATAAAATTAAAAGCATTTATATTTTTTTCAGTAAAGTGCAAATTATGTTCTGGCCTTGGGAAGGCATAGGGGCTTTGAGCCCAACTTATGTTAATTTCTGCTCGTTTTGAGTTTGACTCAGTTATTTATTGTAATTTCTGTTCGTTTTGGGTTTTATTTATTTATCGATGCTGATTTGAGTTTCACGCTTGGTAGATTATTTGACTTTTGCTCATTTTTTGTTTAATGGAGTTCTTTACTTTTCTTTGAAAAACTTATTTTGTGAAAAAAATTTTTTTAAATTAATATCTGTTCCTTTTATTTTGACATGGTCTTTTCAGGAAAAAAGAAAATAATAATTAAAATCTTTTGTTCTTTTTAAGACTTTATAGTTTGGCCTGCCATTCGTATATTGGAGAAATTTTTTTTTGCAATTTTTAACAACATACACCACTTTAAAAATCCGGACACAAATAGTAGTGTTTAATTTAGTGTTTAATTCATACCTCCTCTAGTTGACCGGAAATGGAAAACTTGATACCATTCGCAAAAAAATCTGTTTACTTTCTTTGATAGCTTGGATGCACTTACGCTATTTCGATTTGGTAAAATTTTAAGAGCAAAAACAGCCCCGAAAGTTCGAACGTAGTACCCTCAGTCGTTCTTAATATACTGTGGAGATGACTTAATGGTAATTAGCATTAAAACAGTGCAATTTTATTTAATATTAGGCAACATTTATTTTTTAAACTAAATGGGAAAATGGGTGGGTGGGGGTGGGAGGAGGATTAGTTGCCCTCCAATAACTTTTGACTATTCAAATGGGTTTTTTTCTTTTTTGAATCAAATGAGCCCTTTTCGAAGTTCCCACGACAACTCCTTCGATACGAAGTGCCCTGGTCTAAACCACAACAACAACAAAAAATAATACATTATACCCACATCGATCTTTACTATAAAAAAATGTCAAGCCTTCCAATCACTTTTGACTATAAAAAAGGGCACTAGACCTTTCGATTTCCAATCGAATGAGCCCTTTTTGAAACAACAACGCTTTCTATAAACACCTTATATGCCCCCAGGGCATAAATTACAACCCTTACCCTAAGGGTTGTTCGGTGGTTGTCATCCTTTGAGACCTAATTTCCGGAACTTTCAACTACGTTAAACAAAATGGCTATCTCAAAATTTTGATTGGATGTGTTTTGGGAAATGGTGGGCGTGAGAGGGGCGTTAGTCACTCTCCAATCACTGTCAACTATTAAAAATGGAACCAGCCCTTTCAATTTCCAATCAAATGAGCACTTTTAAGTTTCTACGAGAACACTTTCAATACAAACCTTATATACCCCCAGGGCAAAACTTACAACCATTGCCCTGAGGGCTGGGGTGAGGGTTGTCATTCTCAAAGACCTAATTTCCAGAACTTTCTACTACGTTGAACAGATGGGCATCTGAAAGTTTTGATTGGATATGTTTCGAGGAATGGTGGGCGTGAGAGGGGGTTAGTTACCCTCCAATCCTTTTCGACTAATAAAAAGGGCACTAGCCCTTTCAGTTTCCAATTGAATGAGCCTCTTTTGAAGCTTTACGACAACTCTATCTATAAAAACCTTATATGTCTCCAGGACATAATTTACAACCTTTGCTCTGGGGGGTTTTTCATCCTTAAATATATAATTTTCAGAACTTTCAACTACGTTGAACAAAATGGCTATCTCTAATTTTTGATTGAGTGTTTTTTGGGAAATGATGGGCATGAGAGGGGGGTCAATTACTGTCCACTCACTTTCGACTATTAAAAAGGGCAATTTCAATTTCCAATCAAATGAGCCCTTTTTTAAATTTCTACAGCAACTTTCTATATAACGCTTATATGCCCCCAGGGCATAACTTACAACCATTGCCCTGAGGGCTCTGAGGGAGTTATCATCCTAAAAGACCTAATTTCCAGAACTTTCAACTACGTTGAACAAAATAGATGTCTCAAAATTTTGATTGGATGTGTTTGGGAATATGGTGGGCGTGAGAGGGGCGTCAGTCGCTCTCCAATCACTTTCAACTATTAAAAAAGGCACTAGCCCTTTCAATTTTCAATTGGATGAGCCCTTTTAAGTTTCTACGACAACGCTTTCAATGAAAACCTTATATGCCCCCAGGGCATTACTTACAACGCTTGCCCTGAGGGCTCTGGGGGAGGGGTTGTCATCCTTAAATGCCTAATTTCCAAAACTTTCAACTACGTTGAATAAAATGGCTATCCGAAAATTTTCATTCGATGTGTTTGGGGAAAAGGTGGGCGTGAGAGGGGGGGGGCTATTTTGCCTCAAATTACTTTCGACTATTAAAAGAGCCCTAGCCCTTTGAATTTCCAATCGAATGAGCCCTTTTTCAAGTTTCTACGACAAAGGTTTTAATAAAACCTTATATGCCCCCAGGCCATAACTTATAACCCTTGCCCTGAAGACTGTGGGGGGAGTGTCCTACTCAAAGGCATAATTTCCTGAAGTTTAAACTGCTTGAAACAAAATGGCTATCTCTGAAAATTTTGATTGGATGTGTTTGAGGAAATGGTGGGCATGGACGGGGTGTTAGTTGCCTTCCAATCCCTTCCGACTATTAAAGAGGGCACTAGCCATTTCGATTTCCAATCGAATGAGCCCTTTTTGAAGTTTCTATGACAACGCGTGCTATAAAAACTTTATATGCCCCCAGAGCATAACTTACAACCCTTGCCCTGAGGGCTGTGGGAAGTTTTCATCCTTAAAGACCTAATTTCCAGAACTCAAAACTACGTTGAATAAAATGGCGTTTTATGATAAGATGAAATAAAAAAATCAATTTTTTTAAACTGAAATTAAGGAACGACTTTAAAACTTAAAACGAACAGAAATTATACCGTATATGAAAGGGGCTGTCCCCTTCTTAACGCCTCGCTCTTTACGCTAAAGTTTTTTATTGTTAAAAAAAATAGAGTTGTAAGAAAGTCAAATTTTAGTGTAAAGAGTGAGGTGTTGAGGAGGGGACAGCCCCTTTTTTACACGGTATAATTTCTATTCGTTTTAAGTTTTAACGTCGTTCCCTACCTCCGTTTAAAACATTTTTTTTATTTAATTTTTGAACGTTTTTGAATTAATGCAGGTTTTGATTTTGGCTCACCGTACATGAATAATTAAAACAAAATTTATATTATAATTTTACTTTTATTTGGTTAAATGGCTTTCTCGAAACTTGTTTAATTTTATTTACGAGCGTTTTTATTAGTAATAAATACACGTAACTTACGAATTAACGTACGTAACGAACTTCTATATTCATAGATTTTTAATACGTATATTAGGGGGTTCGCCCCCAAGTCAATACCTTGTTCTTTAAGCTAAAGTTCAAATTTTGTTCCGATTCTTTAAAAATGACCTCTTAATCACAAAGGTTGTTAATTAGAATAAATAGCTCTTATGAAAGTAGAAAAAAATCTTTGGTTTGAAGAGCGAGGTATTGACTAGGGGTTGACCCCAATCATATACGTATTATCATAGCAATTTTCTTTCCCCATTAAAACTTCCTTTATGGAAAGACCCTCTCATATAACCCCCGATCCACCCACCCCATCCCCCACGTACCAGAAAATAATCCCCTGAAAACGTCTGTATACTTCCCAATAACCAATACTATATGTTAACATTGGGTAAAATTCATAACTTTCAGCCCTCACCCCAGGACTTCGGGGGATTAAGTCATCCTAAAAGACATAGTTATCATATTTTCGACCATGCTGAACAAAATGGCTATCTCAAAATTTTGATCGGGTGACTGGGAAAAAATGAGCGTGGGAGGGGGCCTAGTTGTTGCCTCCATTTTGTTGGTCACTTAAAAAGGGCACCAGAACTTTTAATTGCCATTCCATTGAGCCCTTTCACGATATTCTGGGACCATTGGGTCGATACGATCACCCCTGGAAAAAAAACAAATAAACACGCACCCGTGATCTATCTTCTGACAAAAAAGGCAAAATTCCACATTTTTGTAGATAAGTGCTTGAAACGTCTACAGTAGGGTTCTCTTATACGCTGAATATGATGGTGTGATTTTCATTAAAATTCTATAACTTTTAGGGGATCTTTCCCCCTTTTTTCCAAAATCAGCCAAATTTTCTCAAGCGCGTAACTTTGGATGGATAAGACTGAACTTGATAAAACTTGTATACTTGAAATCAGCATTAAAATTTGATTCTTTTGATGTATCTATTGGTATCAAAATTTCGTTTTTTAGAGTTTCGGTTACCATTCAGCCGGGTCGCTCCTTAGTTGAAGTTCGTTACCACGAACTGTTTGATATACACTTCTCCATCACAAGTCTGAATTATAATGGGTAATATATCTTGTCTCATCCTTTTTCCAACCCAACCCAAGCTTTAGAACCTCCTGAAAATCGAAAAAGAATTTTTAAGAATAGAAAATCTTATAAACAAAACATGACAAAGCACTCACATTATCCAGAAAAACTCATGAAAACAGATGAATTTGCAGAGGAAAACTCAGATTAAAAAAAAAGTGAATTATATCGAGTTGCAAACGAACGGGATTGCCAAGGCTTAAAACAATAGTTCAAGACAGCAATATTAAATCAGATTCCAATCAGAAAAACTAATTCAATTTGATTCAGAATTCTTATTTCTGAAACGGTTGGAGAGAAACAAGTGTAAGACAAAAGAATAAAATACTTAATTAAAAATACATTTGTTTGAAACTTAAGTTACAACAGATGTTCAATTAAAATTCCACCAAAGGACCATTGTATAGGGGAAGTGTAATTAGAACCAAGGACGCCGGCAGAAAATTTTCCAGGGAGGGGGGCAGATGCCAAAATAGCAGTGGTGGTTGGGTAACAGTTAAGTGATATAGATCACCAAACAACGACTTTACCCCGAAGAGGACGAATTTGCAATCAATTTAAAATCATGAGAAGCTAATCAATTTGATAGTATCAATAATAAAATAACTATATTTTAGGCTTCCCAGTTGCAAAAGAAGTAAAGTCGCACGGCGGTAGTATTGCATTCAACCAAGTTGATTCACTTTATTTGTAATAAAATTAGGCTACGTTTGGTGATCTGTAACAGCGTATCAGCTATGATGAGGGGGGGGGGTGAGTCATTGTTTTGGTGGGGGTAGAGTAGATTCCTTCATAAGTACATTTTGATGGACAGCCTGCTTATTCTTCATGACTCTTCAGGTAAATGTTGAAAGAGGTACGGGGAGTAGGAAATAACTAAAATATTTCTCTATGCAGCTAAAACGTTCCATTCCCATATCTACCAGCACAGAGTAGGAAAAGGCAACGCAGGTTATTATCAGCCCCAACAGGAAATTTCTTTGGGGTGGCAAATGCTGCTAGGAACTTGGTTTTCAGCCGAAATTCTTTAGTAGTAATATTAACAAGGACTTTTCACCAAAATTACTATTCATCACCATTTTTTAGTATATTCAAAAATGATCCAAAATTAAATATGCAAATTTAAACGCAGGGCGGTTCTAATCAACGTAAATTATTGATTTACAAATTTAAAAAGCCAGGATTTAAGGGACCGGTACCTTAAATTATATCTTGGTTAGGTCTTGATATGATTTGGAAAACAATCAGAAATTAAATAAAAAAAGAGCTTTTCAACTGAAAGCAAGGGGCAGATTTGAAACCTATTTGAACATACAATTCTTTGCATGAAAGGAGCTGTTTCTTCCCAAGCTCTTTACTTTTTATTGTGAAGTTTGGCTTTTTCTCAAGTTTTTAAAGAAAATTTGCAATTGGAAAAAAAAAAGATTTTTCAAAGCACTAATAAACTTTTGTGTAATGAGCAAGGTGTTGAAAGAGGGGCAGTCTCCCTTATATACAGAGTAATTTATATCTGTTTTAAATTTTGAACTTTAGTTGAAAAACCTTTTCTATTTGTTTAATTGCATTTCATGAAGCTGTAAAGTTTTTTGAATACAATACTTTTGGTAACGCATTAAAAACGATCAATATTCCAATGATCTCTGTTTGGATTTAGAGGGGTCAAACAGTTCGTGGTAACGAACTGTAAGTTCATTACCACGAACTATATGATTACCCGACATGATGGAGTGACCCGGCTCAATAGCAACCGAAACTCTAAAAAACGAAATTTTGATAGCAATAGATATATCAAAAGAATTAGCTTATTATGTTGATTCCTAATATACAAGTTTCATTAAGTTTAAGTTTACCCATCAAATGCTACGAGTCTGATAAAATTTGTCTGATTTTTGAAAAAAGCGGAAAAGACCCCCTTGAAGCTATAGAATTTTAATGAAAATTACACCATCATATTCAGCATATCGAAAAACCCTACTGTGGAGGTTTCAAGGTCATATATGCAAAAATGTGGAATTTTGTAATTTTTGCCAGAAGAAAAATCACGGATGTGCGTTTATTTGTTGTTGTTGTTGTTTTTTTTTTAGGGGTGATCATCTCGACCCGGTGGGCCTAGAACGTCAGGAGAGGGTTCATTCTAACGGAAATGAAAAGTTCTAGTGCACTTTTTAAGTGACCAAAAAATGGAGGGCAACTAGACCCCTTCCCACACAGTGTTTTTCACAAAATCGTCTGATCAAAATTTTGAGATGGTTTTTTGTTCAGTATAGTTGAAAGGCCCAATAACTATGTCTGGAGATAAAATGACCCCCTAGAGTCCCATGGGAAAGGTTTTTAAGCTATAAAAGTTGTCCGTTGTTTTATTTGTTATTGGGAAGTATGCATACATTTTTGCATACATTTTGGTGGGGAAGGGGAGGACGAATTTTCTGCTGCGAGAATTTTCCCTGGAGAGGGAAGTTTCCAGGGGGGTGAACTTTTCAGGGCAAATTTTACACTGGGTGAATTTACCAGAATTCCTATAAAAAGATTCTTTATATGTCTTGCTTTCTCTTTGCCGATTCAATTTTACGCGTGGCATGTTAAGGTAATTGTCCGGGGTAAATTTTTGCCAGGATTGAATTGTCCAGATGATATTTTCGTGGCAAGGGGAGTTTTTGTGTGGAGGTGGAGCCAGGTATCCTGGCTTTATTTCAAAACGATCAGAAAAAAAATAATTTTTTGTCAACTGAAAGTAAGGAGCAACATTAAAACTTAAAACGAACATAAATTATTAAGTGTATGAAGGGAATGGCCCTCTCCTCAACATCTCACTCTACGCTAAAGTTTAAACATTGTCCCAATCCTTTAGAAACTAGTCCTGAAACACAAGGGTTGTTTAATTAGAACAATAAGTAACTTTTTTTTAAGTGCTGAAAAACTGTAGCGTAAAGAGCGAGGTGTTGAAAAGAAGGCGACCCCCTTCATTTACGTAATAATTTCTGTTCATTTTAAGCTTCAATGTTGTTTCTTACTTTAAGTTGAATTTTTTTTTTTTTTTTTTTTTTTTTTTTTTTAGAGACATATATTTTTCTAAAGGCAACGGAAAAAGTATGGCAATTAAAGTAAAAGTGTATAAAAATGAAAAAAGTAAGTAATTACAAAAAATACACAAAACAATAGCCTACTTACGAAAACTAAGATATAAACTCCCTGCATTCAGTTCTGTTGAGCAATGCCGAAGCGTTTGACGGATTTTTTTTTAAACAGTATCGATAGTTTTCAACTTGGTTATCGAACACCAAAACTTTTAATGCCTTTAGACTCAGTGTTTATAAAAAGTGACGCATCATCAAAGTAGTTTTTTTAAAACTAAAACTTTAAAACTAAGAATAAGAAAATCAAATAAAATTTTTTAATTATATTTTAATTTAACTGTGAATACCAAAAACCACTATATTTGACACCTTTATGCTTCATAACTGTAAAAAACTAAATATTTTTCAAAGTGACAACTAGATAAATACAATCACTCCTTGAAAAAAAATGATGATAAAACACAAAAAACTTATCTGTTCAAGGGGAATATACAGAAATTTCCAACACTTCGTTCAGGGGAAATAATTCTGATTATATTGGCTTCTTATATCACCTCATGGGTACTCTTGCAATGGAAGTCGACGGCATATTTTTACCGAAATTGCCCCTTTTTAAGTTATTTTCCTTGTGTTTTCATTAGTCAGAAAAACTTCCTTGTTTTCTATTAACTGCACTAATTACTAATAAACAAATACATATTTAGGATCACCATGAAAAGCTGATTCTTTGATTGAATGTTATTAATTGCTAGGCTCTTATTGTTTCGTTATTGACAAAGCTCGTTATTTACTTACCAGTCATTACTTTGAAGAATTGGATTTTTTTTTGCTCCAACCAAATCATATAAAAAAAATATTTGTGCAAAACTGGAAAAGGGTCACTTAGTCACAAATTAGAACTTCTATTTTCCTTATTAAGGGTCAAAATCCATTGGCAGGCAGCCAAAAATGGGTCAACACACATTTTTCCTATCCCTATTCTGCTCTCTTTCCTTTGGTTTTCTTATAATTACTTTATAGTGCCACACTTACAAAGGGGGGGCAGGACCTCCCCTACCGGCACCCATGATTAGAACCAAGAAATACATAAATAAAAATACCAATAAAAAAAATTAACCTATAGACCAATAAAAATACAATAAATATTCATGTCAATAGGACCAAAGATGCACTGCAAGAAGTGACTTTTATGTATCCTAACTCTACTGCAGGGTATCTGTGAAAGAATAACATACAGTAAAAAAAGGTGTTTTTTCCAGAACGAATAAATTCGCACACATACTTTAAATTAGTCCCACTCTGTCAGTAGATCTACGGGAATCATAAGGTTGCTGTCTGATCAAGTAGCCTATCAACTCATTCACCCTACTTATCCCTGCCAGTGGTGGTATTAGGTGAGGGTCAGAGGTGGCACTTGTCCCGTGTATAGAAATTTTAGGGGTGCAAAATTTCGAATACATTATTTAATGGTTGTAATCATTTTGTAATTTTTGAAAATTCACTTTTATTAAAATAAATTAGAGAGCACAGTTGGCAGTAAATATAAGCAAATTGAATCCAAAATTTTATTTTTTTTCATAATAATATTCGTCATCAATCCTTGAAAATAAAAGTAAATAGACCGAATTTGAAATTCTTTTTGAAATTGGTTTTGAAATTCCTTTGATCAATCCCTTGCCGACTACTAACATCTACATAGACAACAAAGAACCTCGAACAAAGTTTTTAGCATAAAATGTGTATATTGAAAGAATTTTGTATTTCAAATACTGGAAAATGTATCTAAATACATATTCCAAATACACAGAAAAAATGTAGTTAAATGCGAATTTTAAATTAAATGAAAATTATTAAATACGTATTTTAAATACTTCTATTTGAATAGTTGAGCATCCCTGCTGAAGGCATATATGTTATCAAAAAGTATATGGAATAATGTCTTAGGGATGGATAAGCTTACGTTGAAACTCCCAGATTTTGTATTAATGTTACGGCCACTAGTAGTGTAAATACTACTAATAAACTAAATCAAAAAGGTCAAATTACATCCAGGTTTTAAAAATGGCATAGATTTACCGTTTCCGGAACAAATTCGGATATTAAGCGGTTTTTTCAAGGAACATAGAGGGGGGATAAATTTAAATTAAAAGGTGCTATATATTTTAAGTTTTTCAAAAGGATGTAAGGGCAATATACACGTAAAATTGAAAGAAGTTATGTTGGAAATTTCAGAACTTGTTACTGGGGATGTTGAGACCTTGATCAATAGACCCAGTATACATTCAGGTTTTTCAGGAAGTTAAATTTCTGATACTTCAGGAGTGGCTCAATATATTAAGTTGCAACTTTTAGGGCATGTTGAATGGAATGTTTAACAAAATATAGTTGCTATATGGTGACGCTTTCTAATTAAGTCAAAATCGGATTTTAGTAAAAACACTAAGACGTAAATAAGAAGTTTCGAAATACCACTTTTTATTAAGATAGAGAACGCATCCTGGTATGTGTATGCTTAATAAGAAATTGAGAAATCGCCATTTTTTTGCTATGTGTGTTAATGGGCCCGATAAGAATTGGTTGATGAAAAGTATAAAAGATACATTTTATGGGAATGGGGAGCCTTGTACTAATTTTATACTGGACTGAGCTCTGGTCTGTTGGTTTTAGAAATACCTCGGAATAATGTTCGATTATTGTAAGTGTTCAAGTATTTTATTGTATTGTACTTTAATGTAGATCTCTTATACTTGTTGACACCCTCGGACAACCAATCCCAGTGGCTTATATATTATCAGACCTGTATCGTTGTGTGCTACCTGAATAAAAAGTATTGTGTTATAGTCAACCTTCTACAATTCTTCACAACCTTCTACAATCTTCATTTAGTCCCTCGGACAATTCCCAGCTGGTACGCCTCAATAGTCAGGTCATAGCCTAAGGCACGCTGCCAAAGTTTATTTACCTTAGGGCACAAGTATCCCCCCTATAAAGAGGGAAATGAGGCAACAACCACAACTTCACCCTACAACCTTAAACCCACTTTACCACAGCTGGTGGCTGTTGGAAAAACTGGGTCGAAAGGACTAAATAAAAACTGTATATTGGAAAAGAAATGGATTTGTCAAAAGGGGAAAGTAAATGGACTTCGCTTTTAGCGGCGCTCGAATTAGCAAAACGTCGAGTAACTTTGCTTGAACATGGCTATTACAAATGGACAAAATGGAAAAAGGCTCAATTAAGAATTGTAAAATGAAAAAAACAGTATTTAGTATTTAGCAACTAGAAGTAAGTGTATAATCAGTAGTTTTCTTAGTGTTAGTAATAAATGCAATGTAGTATCGTATATCACTAAATAATGAAGTATTTGTACTGCGAATTAAAAGAATAAAATAAAAGATAATACGTAAAGAAAAAAAAATCTAGCTGGATCGGTGATACGTTGGTAGAAACAGAAGAATTTTAGGAATAATAGCAGCAAATAGGGTCCTAATTCAGCCTTACTACAGGCACAGGCTATAGAATTATTGTTCAAGCATAACACTGCTACAATTTAGCAAAGGAAACTCATAAGTTGTGGTCCGAACAATTAAAGGTTAGAAGTTGCCATTTCCTAGTGTTCTAGGAGTAGAGTTGCTTCGAAAATATGGCATTTTACGACGTAATAATCAATAGAATTACCTTTGTTAAAGCTAACCCGAATACTAGGTTATTTTGTGGTTTCACAAGCAAAGGGAAGGCAAAGATATAAAAATTTGTGATTAAAGCACTCGAGGAGAGGGATGGAACAAAAAAGAGAAAAGTAACCTTATAAGTAAGAAAACAAATGTGTAAGCTTAGCAGAAGTCGCCAAAGTAAGCGAAAAAAAATTGTTACCCAGCTGTGATGGGAAGTCTGTGTAGGGCAAGAAATTCGGTGAGAGAAACTGATAATCACAGAAAACGGAGGCACGGGGATAGGTCTTAGAAGGGCCTCATTTCCCTACATAGAGGACCTTCATCTGAATGATTGTGTTAGAAAAAGTTCAAATTCTGAATTAGCCGCACAAAATGCGTCAGAGAAAGTTCAAATTTGAATTTTAAACCATGGCTGCTTTCGAGCCATGGATATGTAAAACAAGCCAGTGTATGAAAACTGTTATGCTTGTTTACATAGAATATAAGCCCACAATAGGACAAACAGCGAAGGTATTGTATCCTTTTGGGAAAGCTAATATTGATAATTCTGGTCCGTTCTTACTGTTGCTCAATGACGAACCACCCTCACGTCTAGTCTAATTATAAATAAGTACAGTTTAGTCGAACAGACGAAATAGTGAAAATAAGTGGGAAAAACAGCTATGATAAAACTTACGAAAAAGGATGAAAGGTCATTATATCGTTAAAGAAATAAAAATATCCAAAAATAACTTCATTAATCCACAGACAGAATTTGAAATAATATGGAGAATTTCACCAACAGATCAAGACATCTTCAAACAGGGCAGAGATTAAATTATACTCTACCCCAAGTTCCTACAGCCATCCTCACAAGTCGGGAACTTAGTGTGAAAAAAACTCATTTAATTAAGCACAAAATTATAAACTATCACATTGCCACGGAAACGAACAATTCAAAATGAACAGAAGGCTTCTCATTTTGTTCCAATTATTCGTTATCAGAAGATTATTTCTGCTTGAAAGAGATTAGTTCCTTCATGAAATCTCCCAAACATTTAAAAATTTTATAGACGTAATAATTAAGATCGAAATTAGAGTTATAAATACTATAGATTGAAAAAAAAATTAAAACCAGATTATCGCCAGAATTGCATTTCAATAAGACGAATTATTGTTTAAATTAAAAATTATTAGACAGGAAAGACCTTAATTCAGAAAACAAGCGGTTACTGAAGTAAATCCGGTCCTGATTAAGGCAATTATGTCGCGCAAAAACTTAATTAAAAGTGCTCTAAAAATCAACTGGAAAATACAGTGCTTTTAGAACACTAAATTAACACTTTTGGACAGAGAACTAAAAAAACAGGTTTTGACAATAGACAACTCCCCACCCCTTAAAACATGGACTAATATTGGGAACATAAAGGAAACATGGAACATTTTTGCTTGAAAAATCTAATGAATAAAACAGGAAATATAAATATAGGCTTAGAAAAGACCTATAGTACTGAAAATGCTGATAAACACTTGAAAAAAAACCTTAGGCTTCATTGAAGTAAATAATAAAAAAAGGGTTCAAGTTGAAAATATAGCTAGACGGAAGTGAAGTAAAAGAAATTGGGTGAAGTCGGCTAGTCTTTGATATACGTTCATATTGAGCTGACTGAACGAGATTAGTACGAGATTTTTGTACTCAATTAGTACAAAATAAGTTGTATATTATGCTAGAGAGCCATCGTGCCAGTGGTGTAACCCTGGCCGGGATTAAATAGAAATACTGAAGAAAGGCTTCAGGAGGAGATGGAAAATTATGCTCTTTTATGTGGGAGTCGCGTTTCTTTGGAAAAATGACTAACATGGCATAAACAATTATAATAAGCACCTTAATAGACCAAACGACACAAGTTGAAGTTGAAATTTAAGGCAAGACCACATAAAGTTGGGAAGTTAAAGCGAAAACAGTTACGTTCGCTCATATTAAAAAAAACTACCGTACGTAAAAAAGAAGAAACATAAGGATATTATCCTTGGAAAAGAACCACCTTTTTACTAAAGGGAAGAGCCTAAGAGAAAATTGTAACTACAAATAAAGAGTGTAGCTATCAGAGGCAACGCTATAGCGTTGCCTATAGTAAAGGCTATACGGCTCCGATGTTTATATTTTTTTTATTTTCTTTCCCAGAGGCACTTCATACGGAAGGAGTCGTCGTAGAAACTTCAAAGTGGGCTCATTCGATTTGAAATCGAGAGTTCTAGTGTCCTTTTTAAGGATTAAAAGTGATTGGAAGGCAACTAAGACCCCCTCTACTCCCACCAGTTCCCCAAACACATCCAATCAAAATTTCGAGATAGCCATTTTGTTCAACAAAGTTGATTTTCAGATAGAAATTATGTTTTTGAGGAGAACACTCCCCCACAGCCCTCTGGGCAAGCGTTTTAAATTATGCTCTGGGGGCAAATAAGGTTTTTATAGAAAGCATTGTCGTAGAAACTTCAGAAAGGGCTCATTCGATTGGAAATATAAATGGCTAGTTCCCTTTTTTAGTAGTCGAAAGTGATTGGAAGGCAACTATCACCCTTTCCACTCCCACTATTTCCATAAACACATCCAATCAAAATTTTGATATAGCCATTTTGTTCAACGTAATGAAAGTTCTGGAAATTATATGTTTGAGCAGGACAATCCCCCAACAGTCTTCAGGGCAAGGGTTATAAGTCATGCCCTGGGGGTATATATGGTTCTTATGGAAGCAATGCTAGTATAAACTTCAGAGAGGGCTCATTTGATTGTAAATTGAAAGTTCTAGTTCAATTTTTAAGCATGAAAAGATATCGGAGGGTTACCAGCTTCCCCCCCCCCCAACCCTTTTATCCAAAATTCATCGGGAAAAAATTTTGAGATGGCTATTTTGTTGAAAATAGTTCAAAGATCATATAACTAAATTTCCGGTGTCGACACAACTCCTCATGGCCCAGGGGCAGGCGTTGTAAGTTATGCCCGGGGGGCATATGTGGATCTTATGAAGGGATGCTCCTACTAACTTCAAAGAGGGCTCATTTGATTGAAATTCGAAAGTTTTAGTTAACTTTTTAAGAATCAAAAGAGGTTGGAGGGCACCTAGCCCCCCTCCATGACCTTTTTTCCTCAAACCTAACCGATAAGAACTTTGAGATAGCCATTTATTAAAAAATAGTTCAAAGACTGTTGAACGAAGACTCCGGGGAAGACACAGAGCCCGAAGGCAGGCGTTGTAAGTTATGCCCTGGGGGAATTTTCGGTTCTTATTGAAGGGATGTTCGTAAAAACTTCAGAGGGCTAACTTGATTGGAAATTGAATGTTCTAGTTAAGTTTTTTAGAGTCAAAAGAGATTGGAGGGCAACTAGCCCCCATCGCCTCTTTTTCCCTAATTGCATCCAATAAAAATTTTGATATAGCCATTAAGTTAAAAATTGCTCAAAAGTCAGATAACAAAAACTCAGGTGTCGTCACAACCCCCAAGGCCCGGGGGAAGGCGTTGTAAGCTATACCCTAGGGCATATATGGTTCTTATGAAAGGGATCCTCGTATAAACTTCAGAAAGGACTCATTTGATTGGAAATTGAAAGTTCGAGCTCACTTTTTAATAGTCAAAAGGGATGCTCGTATAAACTTCGGAGAGGGTTCATTTTAATCGAAATTGAAAGTTATCCTTCATTTTTTGGATTCAAAGATTCAAAAAAGATCGGAGAGCAATTAGCCCCCACCCCTCCACGCCTTAAAGCCTTAAATGTATCAGATGAAAATTTTGAGGTAGACATTTTGTTAAAAATAGTTCAAAGTTCAAATATATAAAACTCCGGTGTCGACACAGCCCCCCAGAGCCCGGGGGTAGGCGTTGTAAGTTATGACCTGGGAGCATATATGGCTGTTATTTAAGGGATGCTCGTAAAACTTCAGAGGGCTTATTTGGTTTGGAAATTAAAAGTTCTAATTCACTTCTTAAGAGTAAAAAGTAATCGGAGGGCAGCTAGCCTCCCCCCACACTCCATTTTTTCCCATAGGCACTTCATATAGAAGGGGTCGTCGTATAAACTTCAAAAGGGGCTCATTCGATTGGAAATCGAGACTTCTAAAGGCCTTCTTAAGAGTCAAAGATGATCTTTGGGCAACTATCCCTCCTCCCAAGACTTTTCCCACAAATATATCTAACAGGAAATTTGAGGTAGCCAATGCATCAGATAAAATTTTAATGGAAGGGATTCTCGTATAAACTTCAAATAGGGCTCATTTGATTTGAGCTTGAAAGTTTTAGCTCACCTTTTATAAATCAAAAGGGATCAAAGGGCAACTAGCCCCCTCCCGCCCTTTTCCCCCAAAGCATCAAATAAAAATTTTGAGAGAGACATTTTGTTAGAAATAGTTCAAAGTTCAGATTAAAAAACAAGTGGGGGGGCAATTATTTTAAGATAGCCATTTTGTTAAGATAAGATATTTATGAGATAAGATATTTATTTCAAAAAATGACTATCACAAGCCCCGAAGGGCTGAATTCGCATTTCGGGGTCATATAATAAAAAAAAGACATAGAAATAGCACAACAACTAAAAAACTGGCTAAACAATGCCAAAAACAACAATATCAGAAAGGCAAAGCCATTCATTAGTCTAAAAAACAAAAAGTGTCAAATGTCAGAAAGTTAAAAAGGCACAAATTAAAACAAAACCCAAAAAAAATTGATATAAAAATAATTTTAAAAAGGTTTAAAAGATAATATATAAAAAGGGGAGGTAATGGAAGAGCCAAGCCGACACCAGCATGGGTATCAGCAAAAAAAAAAAAAAAAAAAAAAAAAAAAAAAAAAACTTTTGGTTTTTTTGATAAGTAATTACTGGGCCCACGGTTTTTTCATATATGGAGGTTAAAAAACGGATGGGGGACAAGAAAGGGATGGGTTCAGATACAGTACGTGGCAGGCAGTGCCTGGATGGGGAGTGTCTCTTGGGGAAAATGTTTTCCGTGCGAGGGTTTATTATTGCATTTTTTGCAAAACGGAGGCACAGTGTTCCTATCCTGTGCTCAAGAGTTTCCAGCTTGGCCTTTTTTAGAAGGAGTGAATATGGTACCAAAGTTTCTTTAAAAATTATTCTTAGGGCTCTTTTTTGAATAGATTCAATTTTATCTGATTCATCACGGGAGATGCCAGGATGCCAAACTGGACAAGCATATTCAAGATGCGGGCGGACAAAGGAAGTATAAATCCTTAAAGAATGGGATGGGGGGGACGTTAAATTTATCCAAGAGCTTAAGGAGAGACATGGACGCATTAGCTCTACGGACAATATCTTTCACGTGGATGTCCCACTTTAAATTAGAGGAAATTGTAACCCCAAGTAATTTAAAGGAAAACACAGAAATATCTGGGGGGATAGGGTCAAAGAAGGTGGGAATAGATTTCAAGAAATTTATCGTCATTATATTTGATTTAGTGGAATTTACTTTCATATTTAGGTTCTTAGCTTCATCCGAAATGTGGGATAGAATTTCAAGGGGGTCACTTTTAATATTCCTGTGACATACTTCGAGGATTGTCAAGTCATCCACGTATTTCCACCTTTGGGGGTAGTCCTTACCAATATCGTTAATCATGACTAGAAATATAAGCGGTCCCAATAAGGTTCCTTGAGGAATTCCACAATATATAGGGAGGGGGTTAGAGAAAATAATTTTGTATTTAACAACTTGGGATCTATTTGAAAGAAACGATATAACAATATTTACTAACAGGATCAAGTTTAAAGTTAACCAGTAGTGAACGATTTAGGGTGGTGTGGTCAACCAGGTCAAAAACTTTTTTGAAATCAACTTAGACAACGTTCAGCCAAACACTGGGCGTATCAAAGTTATTTACAATGGTGTGCCCTACGTGAACTTGGTACTGGGTAGTGGAAATTTTCTTTAAGTTAACAAACAGTTGGGTGTCAATACATAGACAAATTTTCTTACTAGGCCACTCACAGAGAAAACCTTAATAAAGTTCTGAAAAAAACAGAAGTGAGCGAAATGGGGCGAATGTTGGCAAAAGTCAGACTGGCGCATTTTTTAGGGACAGATGTTATAAAACCTTGTTTCCAGCAACTTGGGAATTTACCAAATTTTGTGATGTGGTTGAAAATATTTGATAAAGGCTCAGTAATTCTGTCCAAAAGGCTTTAATTAAGTCAACTGGGATGTCCAGGGGATAAATACTTGATTTTCTAAGCTTAAGAATTTTATTTATAACACCAGAGGGAGAAATAAAGGGGAAGGAAGTATTGGGAGGAATAGTTTGAATTGAGCCAATGAAAGGGGGAGACTTAGCACGATGGAAGCAAGGTACAAGTTCAGATCGTTCGCAGTCTTATTAGGGGGTTCAGGGAGATGAAAATCAATTTCGGAAGAACTTTTTTCGCATATTTCTTTAATTTCTATGTACGATTGCTTGGGCTTGTTAGAATATTGATTCTTGGATTTATTATTATAACAATTAGAAGCTGATTTTCTTCAATTTTTCTTTAGAAACTTCCTTAGACTATCAGCCTCAGCAATGCGACCTGCTTTGAGAAAATTGATTTTTTTCTTATAAGTTTTTAAAATACTCAGTAGTATAAGGCTTATCTGTATAACACGTTTTAAATTTTTTCCCAGGAACGTGGAATTCATAATTACTCCTCAATACATTTTGGAGGGACAAAGCCATTTAGTCAACGTCATTTGCGTGATACACAGAGGACCAATTTTCAGTAGTAATCCATGAGCCAAAATTTAAAAGTCCTGAGTCAGTGAGAGGTCTATAAGCGGTTTCAGTTATAGAAAACGACTGTTTAACTTTAGCCAGCGGAGATAGGAAAAGGCTAAAGTGGTAACTACCCCCTAGAGGGGGCAGAGTGAAGACGGGTTTGTAGAACTTCGAAAGATTAGTGCAAATTAAATCAAGAGTAGTATTGCCTTTTGTAGTAGGGACATTAACGACCTGTTTTAAATTAAAAGCATTACATATATAATCAAGTCTTATATCGTTTGTGTTACCCATCAGGAAAATTCCTGCATTTGGGTATTTTGATAGTACAAAGCCAGCACATGCAGGTACTTTTTCGACAAAATTTATTTTGTCAGCGGATATCTGAGTATTGGAGTAATAAAAACAACAAAGGACAATTAAATTGAAAGGACACGGAAAGACTAGGTCGAACACACACCCTCATAACTTCATCAAAGGGATTAAGACACGGAATTGGGATTTCACTTGGATATATATCATTACGGATAAAGAACAAAATTCCGCCACCTTTCTTACTCAGAGGGTGGTTTTCTGGTCTGAGTTTAATAAATTGAGAAAAATTGTTAATCTTTAATATGTGCAATTTTCGATCTTGAACGTAATCGATAGCGGCTGCATCTAGTCAATATATTTTATAAAAGTTGTAACATTCTTCGTGTTTTTCATAGTTCGTGATTACATCTTTGTTTAGGAAAGGTTATGGTAATCGGAAATAGTTTTGGACGATATAATTTATAAACTTTACTTTTTTTATGTCACAGATAGTGTCGGGGGTTCTAATGGAATTCTTGACGGGGGCTAAACTTGGATAGTGAGATCAAAGGAGAGGGGGATCAAATCCATCTTTTTCAAATACAATTGCATTTAATTGAGCAGGTACTAGCATATACTCTAAACAGCTGTAACTATTTGAAGTTTTAGAAACTCTGCATGAGGGTGTTAAAAAAAGATCAGTCTGCTTGTTTACTCTAAAACTAGAGTCATACTGGTTGGAAAGACAGGGAGGATTAAGTTCAAGAGACGGGAGAAAGTTTTCCTGGTGATCTGGGACTAATTTAAGCTGGGAGTGTTCTTTAAATGGGGGGGTCGGGGGGCAAGAAGGTGCTGAGGGAGGGAAGTACGGTGGGGGTGTCTGAGAGGGGAGGGGGAGGGTTTGTTTTGGCAAATAACGGGAGGAGTCCAGAACCGGCCGGTAACTGCTTGGACGCACGGAGAAGAAAGGAGTCGAAAGGAAGTGGATTTTGGGGAGGAATATGAGTGAGGGACGGTTTGGGGATGGTCCGAATTGAGTGAAGTGATTTTGGGGGTTGGACTGACTGGGCACGCGTAAGTATATATATATATATATATATATATATATATATATATATATATATATATATATATATATATATATATATATATAGTCATAGGTTCCAAACAAAACAAATTCTAAAAAAACACTTTGAATCATTAACAGAATGGAACACTAAGAAGATAAACCATTAAACAGCATTACAAAAATATCCTGTCATACGTTTCAAAAAAGAATGAAAAAACCCTTTGAAACCCTAACAGAATATGACACTGACAAGATAAACCACAACACAACACTACAAAAAAAAATTAGGTCATACCTTTGAAACGAAACAAAAACTAAAATTAAGTTCGAAACATCACCAGAATGTAACATTGACAAGATAAATCACGACAAAACACAAAAGAAATACTCCAAATCATACGTTTCAACGGAAAATTTCCAAAATGAGCTTTGGAACTATATATATATATATATATATATATATATATATATATATATATATATATATATATATATATATATATATATATATATATATATATATATATATATATCCCGGGGCATAATTTAAAACACTTGGTCCCGGACTCTTGGGGTTTGTGCCAACCTCGAAGTTTTTATTATCTTATGTTTGAACTATTGTTAACAAAATGGCTATATTAAAATATTTACTGGGTGGGTTTTGAGAAATCAGGGTGTGAAGTGGGGGGGGGGCTAATTCCCCCCCCCACTTGTTTTTAATCTGAACTTTTAACTATTTCTAACAAAATGTCTCTCTCAAAATTTTTATTTGATGCATTTGGGGGAAAAGGGCGGGAGGGGGGCTAGTTGCCCTTCATCTGATACATTTAAGGCTTTAAGGGGTGGAGGGGTGGGGGCTGAGTTTTATATATTTGAACTTTGAACTATTTTTAACAAAATGTCCATCTAAAAATTTTCATCTGATACATTTAAGGCTTTAAGGCGTGGAGGGGTGGGGGCTAATTGCTCTCCGATCTTTTTTGAATCTTTGAATCCAAAAAATGAAGGATAACTTTCAATTTCGATTAAAATGAACCCTCTCCGAAGTTTATACGAGCATCCCTTTTGACTATTAAAAAGTGAGCTCGAACTTTCAATTTCCAATCAAATGATCCCTTTCTGAAGTTTATACGAGGATCCCTTTCATAAGAACCATATATGCCCTAGGGTATAGCTTACAACGCCTGCCCCCGGGCCTTGGGGGTTGCAAGCAAGTTACCTGTCCATTGACTTAAAAAGTTCACTAACTGTTCTTGAATATTGTAATACTGTGTTGAATATTCTTTTAATTAAAAATGAAATAATGCGGAGTTCACAGTTACCAAATTTATCATTTTATTCTTCTAATAGTAAATGAAATGTTGCTGATTCTGAAGTTTGTCTGTCATCCCCATATATACGACGTTACTATTTTTCTCCAAGACCACACTGCCTTTTCTATGACGAAATCAATAAGAATTCCAAATAGGGATAGGTAGTTTTATTAGACAGTGAAACGAAAATATAAAACAAAGACTCTAAATATTTTGATGACACAGTCGGTCATCATCATCAGTCGAGTTACTAATATATCAAAATTAAAACAAACTGCTTTTATACTAAACAAAATAAACACTTCTGAGTCAAAGCAAGTTACCGGTCCATTGACTTAAAAAGTTCACTAACTGTTCTTGAATTTTTAATACTGCATTGAGTAAAGGTGATACAATTTTTTCGAAATTGCAGGTCAAAGCAGGTTACCGGTCCATTGACTTAGAAAGTTCACTAACTGTTCTTGAATCTTGTAATACTGTGTTGAATATTCTTCTAATTAAAAATGAAATAATGCTGAACTTACAGGTGCCAAATTTATCATTTTATTCATCTAATAGTAAATGAAATGTTGCTGATTCTAAGGTTTGTCTGTCATCCCCATATATATGACGTTACTATTTTTCTCCAAGACCACACTGCCTTTTCTATGACGAAATCAATAATAATTCCAATTAGGGATAGGTCCTTTTATTAGACAGTGAAACGAAAATATAAAACAAAGACTCTAAATATTTCGATGACACAGGCGGTCATCATCATCAGTAGAGTTACTAATATATCAAAATTGAAACAAACTGCTTCTATACTAAACAAAATAAACACTTCCGAGTCAAAGCAAGTTACCGGTCCGTTGACTTAAAGAGTTCACTAACTGTTCTTGAATTTTTAATACTACATTGAGTAAAGGTGGTACAATTTTCTTCAAAATTGCAGGTCAAAGCAGGTTACCGGTTCATTGACTTAGAAAGTTCACTAAATGTTCTTGAATCTTGTAATACTGTGTTGAATATTCTTCTAATTAAAAATGAAATAATTCTGAACTTTCAGGTGCTAAATTTATCATTTTATTCTTCTAATAGTAAATGAAATGTTGCTGATTGTGAAGCTTGTCTGTCATCCCCACATATACGACGTTACTATTTTTCGTCAAGACCACACTGCCTTTTCTATGACGAAATCAGTTAGAATTCCAAATAGGGATAGGTACTATTATTAGACAGTGAAACGAAAATATAAAACAAAGATTCTAAATATTTCGATGACACAGTCGGTCATCATCATCAGTAGAGTTACTAATATATCAGAATTAAAACAAACTGCTTTTATACTAAACAAAATAAACACTTCCGATTCAAAGCAAGTTACCTGTCCGTTGACTTAAAAAGTTCACTAACTGTTCTTGAATATTGTAATACTGTGTTGAATATTCTTCTAATTAAAAATGAAATAATGCGGAACTTACAGGTGCCAAATTTATCATTTTATTCTTCTAATAGTAAATGAAATGTTGCTGATTCTGAAGTTTGTCTGTCATCCCCATATATACGACGTTACTTTTTTTCTCCAAGACCACACAGCCTTTTCTGTGACAAAATCAATAAGAATTCCAAATAGGGATAGGTACTTTTATTAGACAGTGAAACGAAAATATAAAACAAAGCCTCTAAACATTTTGATGACAAAGTCGGTCATCATCATCAGTAGAGTTACTAATATATCACAATTAAAACAAACTGCTTTTATACTAAACAAAATAAACACTTCCGAGTCAAAGCAAGTTACCGGTCCATTGACTTAAAAAGTTCACTAACTGTTCTTGAATTTTTAATACTGAATGGAGTAAAGGTGGTACAATTTTCTTCAAAATTATATCTTATGTATTCCTTTGTTAAGTGTTCATTATTATTAGGGTATGCTAGAACGTCAAACGTTCAGAATATATATTAAAAAGGTCAGAGATGTAAGAAAAGGAATTTTTAGAGATAAAGATACTACTAGCAGGCTCATAATGGATATATTAGAAATATTTTTCGGGAATGGAACATCTGCGTTAAAAATATATTTGATTATATTAATAATATTTAATTTTCAAATAAAGTAATTTCATAGTCGAAATCAACGACAAACCCATTTTTACAAGTTGAAGTACTCATCTTTTTCACTCCCAACAGTACTTTATGACCTTTTACATACCCCAACACCAAGTAATCCTTTTCAAAAGGCTATATTATATTATTTTAGAACAAGGTCCTTTCTTAATATCCCTCCTAAACCTATTTTACAAGTTGAAGTCCTCATCTTTTTAACCCACAACTTTACTTTACGGCCTTTTAAATACCTCTAAACCAAGCAATGCTATTCAAAGGCTTTTTTCATATCTTTTCAGAACAAGTTCTTTACGTAATGTCCTTCCTAAACTAATTTTACTACTTGAAGTACTCATCTTTTTCACCCACAACATTACTTTACAACTTTTAACAAACCCCAACATCAAGCAACACTTTTCAAAAGGCTTTATTATATAATTTTAGAAGAAGTTCTTTACGTAATGTCCCTCCTAAACCTATTTTAAAAGTTGAAGTACTCACCCTTTTCACACACAACTTTACTTTTTGGCTTTTTGAATACCCCAACACAAAGCAATACTTTTCAAAAGGCTTTATTATATTTTTTTAGAACAAGTTCTTTACATAATGTCCCCCTAAACCTATTGTACAACTTTAAGTACTCATCCTTTTTAAACACAAGTTTACTTTATGGTTTTTGAATACCCCAACACCAAGCAATACTTTTAAAAAGGCTTTATTATATTTTTTCAGAACAAGTTCTTTACGTAATGTCCCTCCTAAACCTATTTTACAACTTTAAGTACTCATCCTTTTCACACACAACTTTACTTTATGGTTTTTGAATACCCCAACACCAAGCAATACTTTCAAAAGGCTTTATTATATCTTTTCAGAAGAAATTCTTTACGTAATGTCCCTCCTAAACCAATTTTACAACTTGAAGTACTCATATTTTTCATCCACAGCTTTACTTTACGACTTTTTGCATACCCCAACACCAAGCAATACTTTTCAAAGACTTTATTATATTTTTCAGACAAAGTTCTTTACGTAATGTCATTCCTAAACCAATTTTACAACTTGAAGTACTAATCCTTTTCACCCACAACTTTACTTTACGACTTTTTGCATACCCCAACACAAAGCAATACCTTTCATGGGCTTTATTATATCTTTTCAGAACAAGTTCTTTACGTAATGTCCCTCCTAAACCAATTTTACAACTTGAAGTACCCATCCTTTTCACACACAACTTTACTTCACAGCTTTTGAATACCCCAACACCAAGCAAAACTTTTCAAAAGGCTTTATTATAACTTTTCAGAATAAGTTGTTTCCGTAATGTTCCTCCTAAACCAATTTTACAACTTGAAGTACTCATCTTTTTCACACACAACTCTACTTTAAGACTTTTTGCATACCCCAACACCAAGCAATTATATCTTTTCAGAACAAGTTCTTTACGTAATGTCCCTCCTAAACCAATTTTACAACTTGAAGTACTCATCTTTTTCAAACACAACTTTACTTTACAACTTTTTTGCACACCACAACATCAAGCAAGGTTCCACTTCAGTTCAGATTTTTCCCCAAAGACATAAATTTAAAGTTCTCAAAATTTTTTGCAGAAGATTGAAAAAGTTAAAGATTGATCGTGAATATTTCACCATGACGATAAAGAGCTCCACTTTAATTGTGAGATTTTTCTCAAAGTCATAAAAAAATTTAATGCTCCGTTCGAAATTTTAGTGTTTAAGATAGGAAAAGTTATACTATGATTGTGAATATTTTCCATGAAGATAAAAAGTCCCATTTTAATTGTAATTTTATCTATGAGAAGAAATAAGCTAAAGATCATTTCTATTTTTTCCAGAGAAAATAAAAATTTACCAATTCTTTTCAGATTTTTCTCAAAGAGATGATAAATTTTAAAGTACTGTTCCAAATTTTTCATAGAAGATAGAAAAAGTTATACTCTGATTGTGAAAAGTTAGCTCAATTCTGAATTTTACCAAATAACTTACACCTCAATTCTAATTTCTCCAGAGAAAGAAAAGCTTCCACTTCAGTTCTTATTCACCAAAGACATAAAAAATTAAAGTTCTATTCTAAATTTTCCCGTAGAAGATAGAATAAGTTATACCATAGTTGTCAATATTTACCATGAAGATAAAAAGTTCAACTTTTATTCTAAATTTTCTCAACGAAGTGGGGGAAAAATCAAGTTCTCTTCTGAACTTTCCCAATGAAAAAGAAATTAGTTACAGATCAATTCTATTTTTTTCCAAAGAATATAAAAAAGACCAGTTTCAGTTCTGATTTTTCTCAAAGAGATGAAAAAATTTAAAGTTCTGTTACAAATTTTTCATAGAAGATAGGAAAAGTTATACTATGATTGTGTATATTTTCCATGAAGATAAGAAGTTTCACTCTAATTCTAATTTTTTATAATTTCACTTCAGATTTTTCTCAAAGAGACGAAGAAATTCAAAGTTCGGTTCTAAATTTTACCCTAGATACATCGATTGTGAATTTTTCCTACAAGAAGAGAAAAGTTCAGCTTTAATTACATATTTTCTCAAAGAAGTGAAGAAAACTTCAAGTTCTATTCCAAATTTTTCGTAGAAGATAGAAAAAAGTTATACTTTGATCGTAAATATTCGCCATGACGATATGGAGCTACACTTTAATTCTGAGTTTTCTCGAAGAAGTGCAAAATGTCAAGTTCTCTTCTGAATTTTCTTAAAGAAGAGAAAAGGCTAGTTCAATTCTGAAATTAACCATAGAAAATGAAAAAGCTTCCTTCAGTTCTTAATTTCTCAAAGACATAAAAAATTTTAAGTTCTATTCTAAATTTTTCCATAGAAGATGGCAAAAGTTATACTATGATTGTGAATATTTTCCATGAAGATAAAAAGTTTCATTTTAATTCTAAATTTTCTTAATTTTAATTCCAATTTTTCTCAAAGAGATGAAAAATTTAAAGTTCTCTTCCAAATTTTTCTTAGAAGATAGAAAAAAGTTATACTTTGATCGTGAATATTCACCATAACGATAAAGAGCTGCACTTTAATTCTGAGTTTCCTTGAAGAAGTGCAAAATGTTCAAGTTCTCTTCGGAATTTTCTTAAAGAAGAGAAAAAGTTAACTCAATTCAGAAATTTACCAAAGAAAATGAAAAAAGCTTCCACTTCAGTTCATAATTTCTAAAAAGACAAAAAAATTACAGTTCTGTTCTAAATGTTTCCATAGAAGATAGGAAAAGTTATACTATGATTGTGCATATTTTCCTAGAAAATAAAAAGTTCCACTTTAATTCTGAATTTTCTCAATGAAGTGAAGAAAAGTTCAAGTCTCTTCAGAATTCTCTCAATGAAAAAGAAATAAGTTACAGATCAATTCTATTTTTTTCCGTGAATATTAAAAGGTTCCACTTCGATTCTGAATTTTCTCAGATATGAAAATATTGAAAGTTCTGTTCTAAATAGTTACAGATCAATTCGAATTTTTCACATGAAAATAAAAAGGTTCCACTTCCGTTCTGTTTTTCTCAAAGAGATGAAAAATTGAAAGATAGAGAAACCATGACACAACACTACAAAAATATACTAAGTCGTATCTTTCAAACGAAACAAATTCTAAAATGCCCTTTGAATTATTAACAGAATGTAAAACTGACAAGATAAATCACAATACAAAACTAGAAAAATATCACTAGAAAAAAAGTAATACGTTTCCAACGAAATAGTTCCAAAATAAACTTTGAAACACCAACAGAATGTAACACTGACAAGATAAACCACGAAAAAACGTTACAAAAAAATCTCAAGTCATACGTTTTAAACGACACTAATTCTAAAATGTACTTTGAAACATATACAGAGGTATCAATTACAAGATAAATCACAAAACAACACTAGAAAGAAAATATCCCAAGTCACACGTTTCAGATGAAAAATTCCAATAGTTTCTTTGAAACATCAACAAAATGATACACTGGCAAAATAAACCACGAGACAACATTACAAAGATATCAAAAGTATTAAGTTTCAAACGACAAAAAAAATTCCAAAATCCAATTTGAAACATCAACGGAGTTAACACTGATAAGATAAATTACGACACAATACTACAAAAATATCCCAAGTCATACGTTTCAAACGAAAGAAATTCCAAAATGCACCTTGAAAAATTAATAGAATGTAACACTGACACGATAAATCATGAAACAAAATTACTAAAATATTCCAAATCACACGTTTCAAACGAAAAAAAAATCCAAATGCACTTTGGAACATTAACACTAACAAAACTCACAAGATAAATCATGAAACAAAATTACTAAAATATCCTATGTCATGCGTTTCGAGCGAAAAAAATCCTAAAAACACTTTAAAACATCAACAGAATGTAAAACTAACAAGATAAATCATGAAACAACATTACAAAAATATCTTAAGTCATACGTTTCAAACGAAAAAAAATCCCAAAAACAATTCAAAAAATCAATAGAATGTAATACTGATAAGATAAACCATGACACAACACTACAAAATATCTTAAGTCATACGTTTCAAACGAAAAAAAATCCAAAATCCACTTTGAAACATCGACAGAATGTAACACTGACAAAATGAATCACGACTTGACACTACAAAAATATCTTAAGTCATACGTTTCAAACGAAAAAAATTCCAAAATATACTTTGAAACACCAACAGAATTAAGAATAACAAGATAAATCGCGATACAACACTCGAAAGAAAATATCCCAAGTCATACGTTTCAAACGAAAAAATTTCTAAATGCACCTTGAAACATTAACTGAATGTAACACTAACACAATAAATCATGAAACAACACTACAAAAAAGCACAGAAAATTACAACCATTACAGAATGTAACACTGACAAGATAAACCATAACACAACAATACAAAAATATCGCAAGTCGTATGTTTCACACAAAACAAATTCTAAAATGCAATTTGAAAAATTAACATAATATAACGCTGACAAGATAAACCAGTAAACAACACTAGAAAAATATTTTAAGCCATACGCTTCAAGCCGAAAAATTCAAGTTATCCACTTTGAAACATCAAAAGAATGTAACACTGACAAGATAAATAACGAAACAACATTACAAGAACATCCTAAGTCATACGTTTCAAACGAAAAAGTGCCAAAATACACAGAAAATTACAAACATTTACAGAATGTAACAATGACAAGATAAACTATGGCACAACACTAGGAAATATCCCAAGTCTTATATTTCAAACGAAACAAATTGTAAAATGCACTCATAAAAATAAAACAAGAAATTTCAATATCCAATCAAATGAGCCACCTCAGAAGTTTATACGACCTCTCCTTAAATAAAAACCATATATATATATATATATATATATATATATATATATATATATATATATATATATATATATATATATATATATATATATATATATATATATATATATATATATATATATATATATATATATATATATATATAAGATATATATATATATATATATATATATATATATATTATGTTTAAGAGGTAATTACTTGGCAAAAAAAAAAAAAAAAAAAAAAAAAAAAAAAAAAAAACTGTCTTCCTAATCCAGCAATTGAGACAAATGTGCACTTGAACGAGGCTTTTACCTTACCCATCTATCCAACTATCTAGGACCAAACAGTATACCCGAACCGTCAACCAAATATAAATGTCCAAGTCCATGCAAAGTCGTCATCAATTAATGTAAGTCGTTGTAAATTTACAAGCAAAAGCACCTTAAATCTAGTAAAATATTTCCAAGTAGAACCTTCCATTTAGGGCTCATCAGAATAAATACCACCTGCCTTAACGGGTTTCGAGGCCTTACTTTCTTTACCCGGCACGGTGGAGCCTCTACCATAAGATCTATATGGTAACCCTATGTCAGGTAAAACTTGTGAAATACATGCATACTAGTCAAGCTATTAAAAATTACATACAAAAAGTGTTTCAATGTTTCCTTAATAAAATCCCAGATGTCACTGACAGAGAACATTCTGGAACAAATGAAGACATGTCCAGATGTATCTTTCATTGGTATCTGGAACCAATTACCAATTTAAAGATCCTCAAGCTTGTTTGAAAACCGCTAAAAACTCAAACTTCCAAAAAAGAAAAGCGCAAGAGAAATTATATGAAAATATCATTCAGTATTTCTTTATAATTTTTGTATATTTACTTAAGAGTTCATGATACATAAAACTAAATTTTTTGAATTGCCGACTAATTTTTTTTGGCAGAAAAACCTCTTAAGATCAGTTTTTCACTCAGCTTTTTATATCTATTTTAAAAATATGTGTAATTACTGCATATTTTTGCATACCTAGATAATTGGGAATAATAAGCCAAATAAGTAATATTTGAATGTATATTACTTTCAAGGCATGGGAAATTAATTACTTCAAAATTAAAATCATCCGTTTTATTATATAATTTAAAAACTAATTTATTATTATTTGAAATATTAATATTTAAATCTAAGAAATGGTCGGAGTGTCCCATCCAATAGCTCAAGAAGTAACTCTTGTCGATAAATATTTTTTGAAATCTCAATAAACTCTGCACAATTTATTACTAAATGATCGTCCAGATATCTTTTATTATTTGAAAGGTTATATTTTACATTGCTTGGGCTATTTTTATTTATCATATATTCGTATTCTAATTGACTTAAAAACAGGTCTGCTATGAACGGACTCGCATTCCAACCCATAGGAATACCTACAGTTTGTTTATATAAATTCCCATTAAATCTTATAAATGTATTAAATAGAACAAATTCCAATAAATCGCACACCATATCCAAGCTATAACATCTGGAATTAATAGTACTTCTAAAGAAATTCGTCCATCGGGCTTTTTTTATTAAAAGTATCAATTTTCAAAAATCCGAATATATATATATATATATATATATATATATATATATATATATATATATATATATATATATATATATATATATATATATATATATATATATATATATATATATGGCGGCAAACCGAAATGGAAACTGCACTGTTGTATTCGCCATTGTCGAAAGTCTATGGGGAAGACATTGTAGAAGACATATAGATATATAGATAGTATATATATATATATATATATATATATATATATATATATATATATATATATATATATATATATATATATATATATATATATATATATATATATATATATATATATATATATATATATATATATATATATATAATATATATATATATATATATATATATATATAAATATATCCCGGGGCATAATTTAAAACACTTTGTCCCGGAATCTTGGGGTTAGTGCCCAGGTCATAACTTACAACGCCTACCCCCGGGCTCTGGGGGGCTGTGTCGACACCGGAGTTTTATATATTTGAACTTTGAACTATTTTTAACAAAATGTCTATCTCAAAATTTTCATCTGATACATTTAAGGCTTTAAGGCGTGGAGGGGTGGGGCTAATTGCTCTCCGATCTTTTTTGAATCTTTGAATCCAAAAAATGAAGGATTACTTTCAATTTCGATTAAAATGAACCCTCTCCGAAGTTTATACGAGCATCCCTTTTGACTATTAAAAAGTGAGCTCGAACTTTCAATTTCCAATCAAATGAGCCTTTTCTGAAGTTTATACGAGGATACCTTTCATAAGAACCATATATGCCCTAGGATATAGCTTACAACGCCTGCCCCCGGGCCTTGGGGGTTGTGAAGACACCTGAGTTTTTGTTATCTGACTTTTGAGCAATTTTTAACTTAATGGCTATCTCAAAATTTTTATTGGATGCAATTAGGGAAAAAGAGGCGCGGGGGGCTAGTTGCCCTCCAATCTCTTTTGACCCTAAAAAACTCAACTAGAGCTTTCAATTTCCAATCAAGTTAGCCCTCTGAAGTTTTGACGAACATCCCTTCAATAAGAACCAAAAACTTCATTTTTTGTTCCATCCCTCTCCTCGAGTGCTTTAATCACAAATTTTTATATCTTTGCCTTCCCTTTGCTTGTGAAACTACAAAACTAACCTAGTATTCGGGTTAGCTTTAACAAAGGTAATTCTATTGATTATTACGTCGTAAAATGCCATATTTTCGAAGCAACTCTACTCCTAGAACACTAGGAAATGGCAACTTCTAACCTTTAATTGTTCGGACCACAACTTATGAGTTTCCTTTCCTAAATTATAGCAGTGTTATCCTTGCACAATAATTCTATAGCCTGTATCTGTAGCAAGTCTAAATTAGGACCCTATTTGCTACTATTATTCCTAAAATTCTTCTGTTTCTACCAACGTATCACCGGTCCGGCTAGATTTTTTTTCTTTACGTATTATCTTTTATTTTATTCTTTTAATTCGCAGTACAAATACTTCATTATTTAGCGATATACGATACTACATTGCATTTATTACTAACACTAAGAAAACTACTGATTATACACTTACTTCTAGTTGCTAAATACCAGATACTGTTTTTTTCATTTTACAATTCTTAATTGAGCCTTTTTCCATTTTGTCCATTTGTAATAGCCAAAGTTCGAGCACAGCTGCTCGAAGTTTTGCTAATTTGAGCGCCGCTAAAAGCGAAGTTCATTTACTTTCCCCTTTTGACAAATTCATTTTTGTTCCAACATACAGTTTTTATTTAGTCCTTTCGAACCAGTTTTTCCAACTGCCACCAGCTGTGGTAAAGTGGGTTTAAGATTGTAGGGTGAAGTTGTGGTTGTCGCCTTATTTCCCTCTTTATAGGGGGGATACTTGTGTCCTAAGGTAAATAAACTTTGGCAGCGTGCCTTAGGCTATGACCTGACTATTGAGGCGTACCAGCTGGGAATTGTCTGAGGGACTAAATGAAGATTGTAGAGAGGTTGACTATAACACAATACTTTTTATTCAGCTAGCACACAATGATACAAGTCTGATAATATATAAGCCGCTTGGACTGGTTGTCCGAGGGTGTCAACAAGTATAAGAGATCTACATTAAAGTACAATACAATAAAATACTTGAACACTTACAATAATCCAACATTATTCTAAGGTATTTCTAAAACCAATGGACAGAAGGCCAGTCCAGTATAAAATTAGTACAAGGCTCCCCATTCCCATAAAATGTATCTTTTATACTTTTCATCAACAAATTCTTATCGGGCCCATTAACACACATAGCAAGAAAATGGCGATTTCTCAATTTCCTATTAAGCATACACATACCAGGATGTGTTCTTTATCTTAATAAAAAGTGGTATTTCGAAACTTCTTATTTGCGTCTTAGTGTTTTTACTATAACTGTCAGTGGTCAGACCTTGTCCAGTTAAACCTGATACGGGAGCAAACCCACGAAAATCTTCATGCAAAGCTCTGTTTGAAACATACCGAACACAAAAGGCCAGCTGCTCTGTGTTTTTTATGTCAGATGTTTCATCCATTACAATCGAATAGCACAAACTTTTGTTTAACCTTTTAGCCATATCAGCTTGAATCATCTTTCCACAAAATCCAATAAGCTCATTTTGCACAACAGTAGACAGATACATCCCGTTTTTCACACTTTTTTCAATATGCTCTTTCAGCTCGTCATCACCATATCGCATTCTTATTCTCAAAAGAGCATGGAAGTTTTCATCATTTAAAGCTGGTTCTTTTTCTTCGGGACGTAGAGGACCGTGATCATTCGTACCACGAAGGGTAGGCTGCTGTTGACCACAAAAAACAATAGTTTTTACAACCGGTTTAAGTCTGATCGATTTCTTTTCCTTGAGCTTTTCGATTATCATCTAACTTGAAGAGAATATTGTCTTGCTTGCCTTTCTGTACGCCTAGAAAAACTCTGCAAGAACAGCCCTTTCTATATGGTGAGTCAATTTACTGTGACAAGTGAAAACTTCAATCGTGTCTTTGGTAGCTTCAACCTTGTGATTTGGTAAGCTTAAAATATGCGAGTTTTATAAAGAGGTCAAAGTGTTAAAAAAACAAGTTTCCCAGGCATTTCAAGGGGGGGGGGTATACGGCCTTGAGAAAAACTAAATTACTTTTTCAATTAACCATTAAATAAAACAATAATGATTAAAAACTAAAATATCCTTAACAACCAGGATCACACCAAAGAAAAATTTCACTTAAAAAAACAGTCTTATGTCTAAATTCTTCTTTCAATTTCATTGCCTTGTAACATACAGAACAATTGTACCTCAATTACCTTTTGACAATGAAAAGTTTTAGTTTTTTGACGAAATTCATTTTATTCATTGAAGTGAAGATTATTAATAACACACCTATTTGGCTCTTTTATGTATTTTACCGGAATGTGTTTGGAATAAAAATGTTAATGGAATTTAAGCACATATCATTCTGATGGAACTAGATTAAGTAGAAAACTAATGATAAAAGAGAAAATTTCTTAAAATAGATATTGCTTTCAATAAGACGTAAATGACACTTGTGATGTACCAGGACTACAGGGGGGAAGACTTCCCCAATCATATATCTAGTAAAAACATTTTAAACAAGTAAAAAAAGTTAAAACATTTGAAATGTATTCTGTTTTCAGTAGAGCGCAAATTACGTTCTGGTATTAACAAGGCATAGGGGTTGTCAGCCCCACTCATGTTAGTTTTTTCTGGTTTTTAGTTAGACTTGGTTGTTTATTCTAATATCTATAATTTACGCTTGGAAGATGACTTACCTCGTTCATTTGTCAAGTAATTTCGTTTTTGTCTAGTAATTTTGTTTTTGTCTAGTAATTTGTCTTCGTTCATTTGTCTAGTAAAAGTATTCTTTTCAAAAAAAAACACTTTGAAACATTGACAGAATATAGCACTAGCAAGATAAATCCTTAAACAACATTACAAAATATCTTAAGTTATACCTTTCAAACGAAAAAAAAATACAAAAAACACTTTGAAATATTAACAGAATTTAACACTGCCAAGATAAATCACGACCAAACACAAAACAATATTCTAAGCCATACGTCTCAAACAAAAAATTCCAAAATTCACTTTGAAACACCAACAGAGATAACTCTGACAAAATAAATGATGACACAAAACTAGAAAAAAATATCCCAAGTCATACGTTTCAAACGAAAGAATTTCACAATGTAGGCCTACTTTGAAACATATAGAGAGCTAAGACAGACAAAATAAATCAAGAAGCAACACTAGAAAAAATATCCTAAGTCATACGTTTCAATCAAAAATTTCTAAAATGCACTTTGAAACATCAAAAGAGGTAAAAGTAACAAGGAAAATCACGATATACCACTACAAAATATACCCCATGTCATAGGTTTCAAACGAGAAAAAACCAAAATGCACTTTGGAACATTAACAGAATAAAACACTGACATGATAAATCATGAAACAAATACAAAAATATCCTGTCATACGTTTCAAACGAAAAAAATCAAAAAAGCACTGTGAAATATCAACAGAATGTAATACTGACATTATAAACCATGATACAACACTATAAAAACATCCTAAGTCATACGTTTCAAACGAAAAATTTTTAAATGAGCTTTGAAATATTAACAGAATGTTACACTGAAGATAAATCATGAAATAACACTACAAAACAATATCACAAGTCATACGTTTCAAACGAAACAAATTCTAAAATAAACTTTGAAACATCAACAGAACCTAACACTGACAAGATAAATCGCGAAACAACATTCCCAAATTATCCCAAGTAATACTTTTCAGACGAAAAAATTTCAAAATGAACTTTGAAACATCAAAAGAATGTAACATTTTCAAGATAAATTACGAAACAACATTACAAAAATATTCCTGAGTCGTACGTTACACACGAAAAAATTCCAAAATGAACTTCAAAACATCAACAGAATGTAATATTGACAAGATAAATCATGAAACAATCCTATAAAAAATATTCCAAGTCAAACGTTTCAAACGAAAATATTCCAAAATCAACTTTGAAACATCAACAGAGGTAACACTGAGACGATAAATCACAACATAACACTGCATAAATATAATTCACACGTCTCAAACGAAACAAATTCCAAAATGCACTTTGAAACATCAACAGAATACAAAGCTAACAAGATAAATCACGACCAAACACAAAAGAAGATATCCTAAGTCATACGTTTCAAACGAAAAAATTCCAAAATGAACTTTGAAACATCAACAGAGGTAACACGCACAAGATGAATCACGACACAACACTAGAAAAAATATCCTTAGTCATAATTTTCCAAGGAAAACATTCCAAAATGCACTTTGAAGCAGCAAGAGAGCGTAACACTGACCAGATTAATCACGAAACAACACTACAAAAATGTCCCAAGTCATACGTTTCAAACAACACAAATTTCAAAATATACATTAAAAACTCAACAGAATGTAACATTGACAGGATAAATCCAAAATGAACTTTGAAAGATCAACAGAGATAACACGCACAAGATGAATCACGACACAACACTAGAAAAAATATCCTTAGTCATAATTTTCCAAGGAAAAAATTCCAAAATGCACTTTGAAGCAGCAAGAGAGCGTGACACTGACCAGATTAATCTCGAAACAACACTACAAAAATGTCCCAAGTCATACGTTTCAAACAACACAAATTTCAAAATATACATTAAAAACTCAACAGAATGTAACATTGACAGGATAAATCACGAAAAAACGCTTCAAAAATATCCTAGTTTATACGTTTTAAACGAAAAAAAAATCCAAAATACACTTTGAAACATCAACAGAATGTAAAAGTGACAAGATAAAACATGACAAAATACTACAAAAATGTTCCGAGTCATACTTTTCAAACGAAAAGATTCCGAAAGGCACTTTGCAACATCAACAGAATGTAACTCAGACAAGATAAATCACAGAACGACATTAAAAAATATAACAAGTCATACAATTCAAACAACAAAAAATAATCGAAAATCCACTTTGAAACATCAACAGAGGTAACAGTGACAAGATAAATCACAATATAACACTACAAAAATATCCCGAGTCATACGTTTCAAACAACAACAAAAATCCACTTTAGAACATCAAGAGAGGTAACACTGACAAAATAAATCACAACATAACCCTACAAAAACATCCTGAGACATACGTTTCAAACAAAACAAATTTTTAAATGAACTTTGAAAGATTAACAGAATGTAAAACTAACAACATAAATTATGAAACAACATTGCAAGAAATATCCTGTCATACGGTTCAAAGGGGAAAAAATCAAAAAAACACGTATGAAACATAAAAAGAATGTAAAACAGACAAGATAAACCACTAAACAAATCTACAAAAATATCTCAAGTCGTATGTTTCAAACAAATTCTAAAATGAACTATGAAACATTAACAGAATGTAACTCTGACAAGATAAATCACGAGACAACACTAGAAAAACTTCCCAGGTCATACGTTTCAAATAAAAAAATTCCAAAATGAACTTTTAAACATCAACAGAGGTAACACTGACATGATAAATCACGAAACAACACTACAAAAAAAAGTTGAAAAAATTTCCAAGTCCAAAAAATTCCAAGTAAAAAAAGAAAAGTGATACTACAAACATTATTTTCTTAATAGTAAAATTCACGACTAACATATCTATACCATTCTCATTTTGTATTTTGAAAGTATTAAAAATGATTTTTTTTTCTTTTAGGTATGTTTCATTTCATTTTAATACATGTAAAAGAAGTTGAAAAAATTTCTTTGCTAAGAAAAACATATAGAAAAAATTCAGAAGAGTGAAAAAATTAGACTTAAAAAAGTGTTAAATAACATAGGGGCAAATAGTTTAGGGAAGGGGGGCCCTTGGAGGCTGAGGTCCTTGGTGGCTGGGGTCGACGGTGGTTAAGGTCCTTAGTGGCAGGGGTCCTTGATGGTTGGGATACATATGTTCAATGGCTGTCGTATCATTGCCTAAAATTTATACGGCTTTATCAATTTCGACTTTATGCATATTCCCAATACCACACAATATTCTATATTAACTGCAATCCTCACTTGGTACTTGTGAGTTATAGCAATCTTACTTCTACATTTAAATTTTCTGCGTTGAATATATGTAGAAATTTAAATAATTACTCTCAAGACCTCCATCCAAAATAAAAACAACATACATCTCTTAATTGATTCACCATTGCCTCAAATTTACCCTTAGTTGATAAGCAATTAATATTCCAAGCCTTTCTCTCTTCAGAAATTAAAAACATTACTCTCATTCTTTGTGCACGCAATAACTATATGACACGCAAGAATCATGTGAAGAATTCCTGAAGACTCAGTTTGCCAATAATACGTAAACTTTCAATTGAATTATAAGGCCTTTCTCTCTAAAGTAGGTCAAATACCTTTTTTGTGTTCTGGATGGTGTCCAATTGTCTCCCAAATATGTACTCCCCCTCGTAACCTTTGATGCTTTACTACTAACTAAAACTCAAAACGAACAGAAATTACTAGACAAATGAACGAGGTAAGTCGTCTTCCAAGCGTAAAACAACCACAAAACACCCTCACTAAATAAATGGAACTCCAAAAAAAACAGAAATTACAATAAACAACCAAGTCTAACTAAAAACAAGAAAAAACTAACATGAGTGGGGCTGACAACCCCTATGCCTTGTTAATACCAGAACGTAATTTGCGCTCTACTGAAAACACAATACATTTCAAATGTTGTAACTTTTTTTACTTGTTTAAAATGTTTTTACTAGATATATTAATGGGGAAGTCTTCCCCCTTGCAGTCTAGTTACAGCGCGAGTGTCATTTCCGTCTTATTGAAAGCAATATCTATTTTAAGAAATTCTCTTTTATCATTAATTTTCTACTTTATCTAGTTCCATCAAAATTATATGTGCTTAAATGCCATTAACATTTTTTATTCCAAACACATTCCGGTAAAATACATAAAAGAGCCAAATAGGTGTGTTATTAATAATCTTCACTTCAAAGAATAAAATAAATTTCGTCAAAAAACTAAAACTTTTTATTAAAAGGTAATTGAGGCACAATTGTTCTGTATGTTACAATGAAATGAAATTGAAAAAAGAATTTAGACATAAGACTGTTTTTTTTAAGTGAAATTTTTCTTTGGTGTGATCCTGGTTGTTAATGATATTTTAGTTTTTAATCATTATTGTTTTATTTAATGGTTAATTGAAAAAGTAATTTAGTTTTTCTCAAGGCCGTATACCCCCCCCCCTTGAAATGCCTGGGAAACTTGTTTTTTTAACACTTTGACCACTTTATGAAACTCGCATATTTTAAGCTTACCAAATTACAAGGTTGAAGCTACCAAAGACGCGATTGAAGTTTTCACTTGTCACAGTAAATTGAATCACCATATAGAAAGGGCTGTTCTTGCAGAGGCTTTCTAGGCGTACAGAAAGGCAAGCAAGACAATATTCTCTTCAAGTTAGATGATAATCGAAAAGCTCAAGGAAAAGAAATCGATCAGACTTAAACCGGTTGTAAAAACTATTGTTTTTTGTGGTCAACAGCAGCCTACCCTTCGTGGTACGAATGATCACGGTCCTCTACGTCCCGAAGAAAAAGAACCAGCTTTAAATGATGAAAACTTCCATGCTCTTTCGAGAATAAGAATGCGATATGGTGATGACGAGCTGAAATAGCATATTGAAAAAAGTGTGAAAAACGAGATGTATCTGTCTACAGTTGTGCAAAATGAGCTTATTGGTGTTTGTGGAAAGCTGATTCAAGCTGATATGGCTAAAAGGTTAAACAAAAGTTTGTGCTATTCGATGTTAGTGGATGAGAAATCTGACATAAAAAACACAGAGCAGCTGTCCATTTGTGCTCGGTATGTTTCAAACAGAGCTTTGCGCGAAGATTTTCGTGGGTTTGCTCCCGTATCAGGTTTAACTGGACAAGGTCTGACCACCAAAATATTAGAGACCTTGAAAACCATTGTTTTAATTTGAGCAAGCTTGCAGGACAGGGATACGACGGCTTGTTTCAGCCGCTGCACCAGAAAGGACCTTCTCTACCTTGCGATGGCTTAAGACATGGCTGCGCAATACAACCTGTGAAAAACGTTTGATAGGTCTAGCATTACTGTCAGTGCACAGGGATGTTGCTATCGACACTGATACAGTTATTGACATGTTCGCAACTAAAAAAAACTGTCGAATGAATTATTTTCTCTGAATTCATTTTGTAACTATTACGTTTCTTAGCTTTAATATACAGTATTTTATTTTCCTATCTATTGTCTTCTTTTACCGTTATACATGGATTAGGTCTGACTCGAGAACCCCTTCCCCCACCCACCCAAAATTATTTCCAGGATTTAGCCTTGGTTATTGTTTGTTGAAATATTAGCCACAGAGCAAAAAAACTCCAAATGCATTGTATGAGGTGTTTTGTTTGAGGTGGGGATAAAAAAAAACTTCACAAAACGCACCAAGATTAGTTTATTTGCATTTTTGCAGCTTTTATAAGAGTAGAATCAAACCATTCAGCGATATTAAGTGGGGGTATAGCTTAAGCTAGGTAAGATCTTTACTCTGGATACGACCTTGAGTTTGTAGTTTATAAAAAGTCCATGTTTAATTTTGATTTCTATTTGAAATCGCTAAATATGCATGCTTTCAGTAAAGCGCGAATGAAACTCACACTGTAATTGGAGTGCAAGGAGGAGAACTACTTCGTTCATATTTATAGAAAAACATTTCAAACAATTAAAAGGAAAGTGAAAACATTTGAAATGACTATATTTTAGTTGTATTTGAAGTGCAGACTATATTCTAGTTTTGACAAGGCATGGGGTTTGTCAGCCCTACTCATGTTAATTTTTGTTCGTTTTGAGTTTGACTCGGCTGTTTATTGTATGATTTAAATAAAAGAAATACATTTAATAAGTTTCCTCTTTTTTAACTTTAATGAATACAAAATCATTAAAACTTTAGGGAATATATATCAGTACATGTATTTTAAACTGACAATCCACAGTATTTTCTTTTCAGCAAAGTGCAAATTATGTTCTGTTCTTTAGAATACATGGGGGTTTTCTGCCCTACTCATCTCAAATTTTGCTTGTTTTGAGTTTGACTAGTTAAGGTTGCCCCTACTTATCAGGGCTAAAATTTGCTAGCGTGTTATAACTAAGGCGTTTGGTAAGATCGGTACTCAGACTCCATTGACAACTAATATTTATTATAAAATAAAATAAAAGAAAAAATATTCTATTTCTAATTGTTTCGAATACTTCTAATACCTCTTCTAGGTCGGTTGTTGTTTAATATTGTATGAGTCTGCTGTTCACTCCACGAATGTTTACCGGAAAAAATGGTTAAGTTAATTCTAGGCTATCGATACTTCTAATCGCTAGTGATGCTCTTAAATAATTAGACAAGACTTAGGTACCAAGGTAATTAAATTTCTTTGCATCAAATTATTGTTTCTCGGAAACTAGGAATAACCTTTTTTTTATCTCAAATTATTTGTATAAACTAAACCAAGTTCTTATGTTTATATCTTGAAAAAGAAGTTAATGCTCTTTGGAACTTTGATAAACTCCAACTAAATTAGAGAAAAATGAATCTATTTGGACAGAAGAGATTGAAATTCTTAATCTAGCAATTTAATTCTTCTTTCTTCCCAAGCCTCTCTGTAAAACATAAGGGCCGCCTTTACATAATATTAGCACGGGTTGAGAAATGCAAAAGGGGCTAAAAACAGAAGTAGCGTCCCCCTTTCGTATAAACGTCAGAGAATACACCAGGGGAGGCATATTGTATTGTCCTCTAGTTCCAATCTTCTTATATATAAGATTTTAATAAACGCTATGCAGGTTCCAAGGGTCACTAAGCGGGAAGGAGGAGGCAAAAAGCTCTTTAATATATTCTTAAGGTTACGGGGTTTTTCTTGTGCTTAAACCTCCGGTTATTCACAAGTTTCAGTTTTTAAGATGAAACTAGTTTTATTTTTATTTTAATCCTTAAGAATGCTTTATTTTGTCTAGAGTGCCCAAGTCTTTATACACTCTACCCGAATTATAAACCCAAATTACCAATATATATTAAAATATCTTGCTTTGACTCCACCACCAGTTTATGCCTCCTATATAATTATTAAATTTATTTAGTATTGGTCTGATCTAGTAAAGGAGACAGAAATTTCTCAAAAGTTTATTTCCTATCTCAATTTTCATTCTTAAAGGGAAATTTAGACAGACAGTGGTAGCTTTTTATCTTAATTATAAAAAAAACACTTACTCATTCTTAGTTCCAAAAAGACTACCCCATTTAGGTCTCAGAATCATTATTTTATGTTTTGTCTTTTTTTGTCATTCTTGTCTCCCAATGGCTAGAGACCAGTTTTTTTATACAATCCCTCATTTTTTACTTAGCCCAATAATAGTCCGTTGTTTACTGGGTTTTCGGCATCGAGTACGGGACTCGAAAAGGCTTACTCACCGTCATGGAGAGGTTTGTTACATAAATTTAATCGAACAGAATAACTCTCATCTATTAACATACAATTTTTTGTTTAAAGCTGCTCTCACTGGGCAGAACATCAACTGATTTTTTACGTTTCTTCTTTTTTAGGAATTTCCACATGTGATAGGGGTCTTGATTTACAGATTTACTATCACATTCAATAATCAGAGCACGATGTGTAGCGAGGGTTTTTGCGAATCTTCGCTTAGTATATAATCGGATGGAGCTCACTATACCATGCCTTGGTCGGCCGTTATCTATCCACATGCGTAACCAGAATATCGCGTCCACACACAGATTTACAAGATCCAAGTCATCAGACCAGTGGGGTATTTCCGAGCCAATCCGAACACGACAAATCGGTACTGCAGCCTTTTCCACACACTGCAGGGTAGGGCATGAAATATTTCGCTAAAGTATAAAGTGATCAGTACTTGTTTATCACTTGCTGCATCTGAAGAAGATTTATGAAGTAGATTGTAAGGGACGCAAATTCTTGCTAAAATATCGTCAAATACATTCTGGTACAAGGAAATATTAATTTTATCCCATATAAGTTTATGATGCCATTTTCTCTCACTGGGCAGATCAGGGTGGGATTTCGAAGATGTATTAGGTGGGAAAACATAACCAACTGGTACGTGGTCAGATGCTCTGATAGATGTATCCACATGTGACTGGCAAATGGGAACTGGTTGATGTGAACACATTATAAAATCAAGAGATGAAGTCGCTCCAGAGTTATGAACATACGTGAAAGGAGCCCTTGAAGGAGCCCTTTTTGAAGTTTCTATGCCTTCTGAAGACAGCACCTTCTATTAAAACCTCATAAATCTCCAGGGCAAATCTTAAAACCCTTGCCCTGAGGGTTGTGGGGGAGCGTCCTCCTCAGAAACATATTTTCTATTTGGAAATAAACTATGCTGAACAAAATAGCTATCTCAAAATTTTGATTGGATGTGTTTGGGGAAATGATGGGCTTGAAGGGGTGGCGAGTTGCCCTCCAATCACTTTTGATTATTAAACGTGAATTAGAATTCTCAATTTCGATTCGAAGGAGCCCTTTTTGAAGTTTCTACAACGACCCCTTCCATATGAAGTGCTCAGCTCTAAAAATTTTTTTTAAATAGTACATTGTGCCAACATCGTTCATATGCCCTCAGGGCATAACTTAAAACCCTTGCCCTGAGGGTTGTGGGGGAGTATCCTACTCAAAAAAATATTTTATATCATGAAATCAACTACGCTGAACCAAATGGCTATCTCAAAATTTTGAACCCTCTATTTCCAATCGAATGAGCCCCTTTTGAATTTTCTATGACGACCCCTTCCATATGAAGTGCCCAGCTCTAAACAAAAAAAATAAATAGTATATTGTCCCAACATCGTTCTTATATGCCTTCTGGGCATAACTTAAAACCGTTGCCCCGAGGGTTGTGGGGGAGTTTCCTCCTCAAAAACATATTTTCTACCTGGAAATAAATAACGCTGAACAAATGGCTATCTCAAAATTTTGATCGGATGTATTTGGGGGAATGGTGGGTGTGGGGGGGGGGGCAAGTTGCCCTCCAATCACTTTCGACTGTTAAAGGGCACTAGTACTTTGAATTCCCAATCGAATAAGCCTATTTTGAAGTTTCTACGACAACGTCTTCTATTAAAACCATATATGCCCCATGACCGAAGAACGCTTCCCACACGATTTCAGGTGTTGGACGCCATCCGGCATTTGAATGAGTGGAAGACAACGCAGAACACTTGGTCGATCCCTGAAGAAAGAGGTGACAAGATTCTGAGCCACTCTGAAATATTTTTCTTAGTCAAGTGGTTTGATTCTGCACCGAATATTGCACACTGGGGAGAAGCCGTTTAAATGTGAGGTCTGTTACAAAACATTTTCTCAGTCAAGCAGTTACGCACACAAGACTGCACACTGGGGAGAAACCGTTTAAATGTGAGGTCTGTTACAAAACTTTTTCTCTTTCAAGCAATTTGGTTACACACCAAAGAGTACACACTGTTGAGAAACCGTTTAAGTGTGATATATGCAAGATAGAATATTCTTCTAAATTGAATCTCAATAATTATGTAACAATCCATTCTGAAAAAAAACTTATTTGTTCATATTGTACAATACTAATTTCTGTGGTCTTGCTGACCCCTATTATTCTTTTCTGCTTCTTTTTTTACTGCTCTTTTGTATTTTATCAGTTCATAAATTAATTCATTTTTTCTTGGAATATTTTTGTTTATTTCTTCAGTGATTTCTCTTTTGCTTATTGTTTTAACTTGTTCGTTCCCTTTGTGTATGACCCGCCCCCCCCCCAAAAAAATACAGTATGTGTATGCCTATTGAGTAAACACCTCTGTAAAGTCCATTTTATTCTTCGTTTAATATTTTGCCAAGTGTTTTTGCCTATCCTTCTGATTCATTGATTTGTGGAATATTTTTGGTCTTTTTTTCAATGAGTTTGCTTTTGCCATTTGTTTTAACTTATTCCTTCCTTTGGCTACGCCCCCTCTATGTAAGTCTTTATGTGTATGCCTGGTTGAGTTAACACCCCTGTAAAGTCTGTTTTATTCTTCTTCTAATGTTCTCCCACCTTTTTTAAAGTTTCATTGCATATCCTTTGGATTGTAATATTGTGAATAATTCTTAATACTAAATCTTTAAAACCATGATTATCACCAAGATTCTGGCTCAGGGGAGGGGGTGGCTGTCTGCTCATTAAGTGAGTGCTCCAATTTGGTGACGTACTTCTAAGTGATTATAAAGTCTTCTGGGCTCCATTTCAGATTATAAAGAAATGAGGAATAAAGGTTTATCCACACAATCTAGTTCCATCATTCTGATCGACCTAAATAAAGTAGAAAATTAATGATAAAAGAGATATTTCTTAAAATAGATATTGCTTTCAGTAAAACGCAAATGACACTCGCGTTGTAACTGGAGTGCAAGGGGGAAGACTTCCTCCTTGATATGTCTAGTAAAAACATTTTAGACAAATAAAAGCAAAGTAAACATATTTGAAATGTATTTTGTTTCAGGAAAGCGCAAATTATTTTCTGGTATTAACAAGGCATAGGGGTTGTCAGCCTTACTCATGTTAATTTTTTCTCGTTTTGAGTTAGACTCGGTTGTTTATTGTTGTAAGGTTGCCCCTACTTATCAGGGGTAGAATTTGGTAGCGTGTTATAACTGAGGCGTGTTTGTAAAGTCGGTACTCAGAATCCAGTAATATCTGATTTTATTATAAACGGAAATAAAAGGAAAAATATTCTACTTCCTAAAAAAATTCTTTCTTTCTTCTCTTTTTCTTTCTCTTTGTTACAAGCTCTAGTATCCGAATCGTCTATAATTTACTCAAATAGGGCTATAGGTTAATCATCTTCAAGTGTGTGTAATCATAATACTAAGCTTGATGGTTAATTTAAATCGAGGTACTGAGCAAATTCTCACACAATTTAAAAATAGATTCATTTTAGCGACTAAAACTATATAAGGGGTCAAAACGTTTCCCACACTAAGAGTTGAAAAGAATAGACACATCATGGGTTCAAATGAAAACAAAATTAAAGAGTTAGAAATTGCACTACGACGAGCGCAAGAGGAGAGAATAAGAGCAGAAGAGAGTGCACAAGCTAGAATAAACGCTCTACAAGAGCAATATGGAGATGTCCCCGTCACAAGTAGGCTTCAAAACCTATTTGTGGAGCAAGCACGGGTCGGTCGAAAACAGGATCAGCCGCTTTGTGGCATGTTTGAAACAGGTTTTTGTGTGGCATGGCCGCATAGAAACAAAAATGAATTCTTGTCGAAAAGGGGCATGTTTAAGAGCTGACGTCACAAGACTTGTTTTGTTTCTTAAGCTAATACGAAGGTGATGATATGCCGATTCTAAACCAACAACGACTCTATCGAAATGTGGCATGTATAGGCATCATGTCAAAAAACTGGTTTTTATCACAAAACTTGAATGTCTCTTGTTTTGGCTTTTGCCAAGGATACAAAGACATATCGATCGTATATATGGGTCTGCTAATTACGAGTTATGGAGTTTGTACTTTGAATAGAATATGGCATATGAGACGCAAATCTCTTATTCTCTTAACCCAAATCTCTTAACCCAAAAAATATATCAAACAGTTCGTGGTAACGAACTGTAAGTAAGGAGCGACCCGGCTCAATTATAACCGAAACTCTAAAAAATAGATTTTTGATACCAATAGATACATCAAAAGAATCAAATTTTAATTCTGATTTCAAGTATATAAGTTTCATCAAGTTTAGTTTTACCCATCAAAAGTTAAGCGTCTGAGAAAATTTGGCTGATTTTTGAAAAAAGGGGGAAAGACCCTCTAAAAGCTATAGAAGCTTAATAAAAGTCACAACATCATATTCAGCGTATCAGAAACCCTACTGTAGAGGTTTCAAGCACCTATCTACAAAAATGTGGAATTTTGCATTTGTTGCTAGAAGAAAAATCACCGATGTGTGTTTATTTTTATTATATTTTATTTTTTTCCCAGGGGTGATCGTATCGACCCATTGGTCCTAGAATATCATGGGAGGGCTCATTGGAACAGAAATTAAAAGTTCTATTAACCTCTTAAGTGACGAAAAAATGGAGGGCAACTAGGCCCCCTCCCATGCTAATTTTTTCCCAAAGTCACCTGATCAAAATTATGAGATAGCCATTTTGTTCAGCATGGTCAAAAATATGATAAATATGTCTTTTAGGATGACTTAATCCCCCGGAGTCCTTGGGGAGAGGGCTGAAAGTTATGAAATTTACCAAATGTTAATATATAGTATTGGTTATTGGTAAGTATACAGACGTTTTCAGGGGGATTTTTTCTGGTAGGTGGGAAGGGGGGGAGGGTCGGGGGTTAAAGGGGAGGCGCGGTCCTTGAAGTAATTGTTCATTGTGGAATGGACATTGCTATGAGGGGGGTGCCGCATTTCCAAGCATTATTAAAGAAAAGGATCAGAAATTGAATTTTAAAAAAACAAGTTTTTCAACTGAAAGTAAGGAGCACCATCAATACTTAAAACAGACAGAAAATATTACGTATATGATTGGGTTCAACTCCTAGTCAATACCTCGCTCTTCAAGGCAAAGAATTTTAGTACTTTCATAAGAGCTATTTATTCTAATTAACGGCCTTTGAGATTAAGGAGTCATTTTTAAAAAATTTGAACAATATTTGAACTTTAGCTTAAAGAGCAAGGTATTGACTAGGGGGCAAACCCCCTAATATACGTATTAAAAATCAATGAATACAGAATTTCTTTACGTAAGTTAATTCGTAAATTATATATATTTATTACTGATCAAAACTTTCGTAAATAAAATTAAACAAGTTTTTAAAAACCCATTTAATAAAAAAAAGTAAAATTAATATGCAATTTTTTTTTATTATTCATGTACAGTGAGCCAAAATCAAAACCTGAATTAATTCAAAAACGTTCAAAAATTAAATAAAAAAAAACAATTTTATTTAATTGAAAGTAAGGAACAATGTTAAAACTTAAAACGAACCGAAATTAGTCCTTATATGAAAGGGGCTGTGCCCTCCTTAACGCCTCGCTTTTTACGCTAAAGTTTGAATTTCTCACAACTTTATTTTTTTTAAACCATAACAAACTTTAGCGTAAAGAGCGAGGCGTTGCGGAGGGCAAAGCCCCTTTCATATACGTAATAATTTCTGTTCGTTTTAAGTTTTAACGTCGTTCCTTACTTTCAGTAAAAAAAAAACTTGTTTTTTTTAAATTTAATTTTAGTAAAGTGCAAAGTATGTTTTGGCCTTTGGAAGGCATAGGGGTTTTGACAGTGCCGTAATTTCTACAAAATCCTGGGACGGGGGGGGGGGGTGGTAAAGCTGGAGCCAATTTATCCAAATTAAGTGAAAATAACAGTGAATATTTTTTTTTTTTTGGGGGGGGGGGTAGTGCAACGGAAACGAAAAAACAAAAATGCCAAATTGATATGTACTCCCTAATGATTTCTGGGAATACTTCTGGTGTACGCTGTTGCTATGAAAGTAAAGAGTAACATTTAACCCCAAAATGAGCAGAATTTATTCCGTTTAGGAAAGGACTATCCCTTCCTCATCCAAACCTTTGCCTCATGGAAATGATCGAAGGAAAGGGGATTTCGATCATGGAAAGATCGGAAATTGAGAGTTCAAGTACCCTTTTTTCATAAGTCGAAAGTGATTGTAGACCAATGAGCTGCGGCAGGGAGTGGGGGTATTTTCTGAGGGAAGGAAAGAACCTTCTACGGTTGATTTTACTGTAAGAGGAGATAATTTTATCATGCAAGAAGAGCATTTACCATCATTATTTGAAAAACGATCAGAAATTAAATTTAAAAATAGTTTTTTTTCAACTGAAAGCAAGGAGCAACGTTATAACTCAATAGGAACATATGTTAGTTTTATATAGAGGAGATTTTCCCAGGGGCTTTATTTGATGGGTCCAGATGAAGGCAGTTTCCCCGTCTCTCAGTAATGTGGAGAAGAAAATTATAATGTAACCGAACCCCGTTGACGTTTCTCAGGATATTTGAATTATGCAGGCTTATCTTAGTTTGGACCAAATTTTTTGCAGAATCTACATTTCTGCTGGGGTGAGGGGCAGACTGAGGTCGAGGGAGGGCTTTGGTTCTGAAGAGGTAGTTCCCCTCCATGCCCCACATCAAATTACGCCCCTGGGTTTTGAGCCCTACTCATGTTAATTTCTGCTTGTTTTGACTCTGACTCGGTTATTTATTTAATTTCTGTTCGTTTTGGGTTTCATTTATTTAATGAGGATTTGATAATATTTTGATTGATTCTATGCTTGATAGGTCATTTTGATTCTATTTAGCTCATTCTTAGTTTGACGGAGTTCATTTCTAGTTTTTTGATTTTGAATTGAAGTTATCGAGTATTTTGCAATAGATTGCATAGGTTTAATCAAGATGCTGGGTAATTGTAAACAGAGAAAAGCCAAGACAGATAGTCCAAGTAATTGAGAGGCCTTCCTTTGAAAGATTATTTTGTGGAAAAAGTTTTTTTATTTAATGTCAATAAAGAACGAACACAAATTAATTTTAAAGACTTTTTCCACAAAACAAATTTGTCAAAGAAAAGTAAAGAGCTCCATTGAGCCAAACATGGGTAGAAATAAATTCAAATAATTTTTAAGTTTTGCTTCTAACTCTACTTTTACCTTGCTTGCTTAAACTTGGTTCACCCGGTTTTAGGAGTTTACCCCCCCCCCTCCTCCCAGTATTTACCACCCTAAAAAATACCCCATCAAGAAAATAGTTCTACCCCCTCCATGGAAAATAGCCCCGTGGAAAATACTTCACCAGAAAATATCGCTAAGAAAATACCCCCCCTCCAGAAAATACCCCCAGTGGGAAATAAGACTTTCCAAATTTGATATTTTTATTTTGGTTTTGTTTTTTTATTTTCTCTAGCGGAAAGCAATTTTGTTTCTTGTGTATTATAGGCCACTCACTCAAATTAAGGCTTTTTAAAACTCGAAAACAAATTGTTTTCTTAGTTTGTTTCTTTCAGCCTAGCGTGAGACAAGACAAAGACAATTGACATAATAGATGGGAACTATATAAAAATTTGGCTGTATATTTGCCAAAAAAGGGGGTGGGTAAAGAATTTGACAGTTTAATGTCAGAAAAGAATCCTTGCTTCATAATATGAAGAATAATTATACCTAACAAATTTTTCAGACAGAACCGTTATACTTTATCTCTCCCCCGTTTAATGTGCAATTATATATCCCAAATTTGTTTCTAAGTAGCAAAGAAACTCAAGAAGAAATTTGTTTGTTCTCGAGTTTCACACATCGTTAACGTTGTGTACTATACGCCACTTACTCAAGTTTACGATTCACATTTTACACAGTTTACAAGTTTAAATGTTTTAGGGAGTAAAAACTTTATTTAGTGGCGTATAATACACAAGTACCAAAATTTCTTCCCCACATGGAAAATAAAAAACAAAAATCATATAAAATTCCCAAATTTTGAAAGACTTATTTTTCCACAGAGGGGGGGGTCTTTTTCCGCTGGTCACTTACGGGGAGGGGGTGTTTTCTGTGGGGGGTATTTTCTGGGGGATATTTTTCTCCGGGGGATGGGGGTATTTTCCAGGGGGGGGGGGTAAATTTAGCGGACAGCTTCGAATGTCCAGACGCATTTGTGCAAGTACCAAAATTTCTTCCCCCACGGAAAATAAAAAACAAAAGTCATAAAACTCCCAAATTTTGAAAGACTTATTTTTCCACAGAGGGGGGGGTCTTTTTCCACGGGTTACTTACGGGGAGGGGGTGTTTTCTGTGGGGGGTATTTTCTGGGGGATATTTTTCACCGGGGGATGGGGGTATTTTCTAAGGGGGGTAAATTTAGCGGACAGCTTCGAATGTCAAGACGTATTTGTAGCATATTTTGCTAGATCAATAGAAATGTGCCTTTAGGCTTAGGGAATTATTTCACCTGTTCCTGAATAAATAAATAAAAAAAGAAGCTTTTTTAACTGAGAATAAGGAACGACGTTAAAACTTAAAACGAACAGAAATTATTCTGTATATGAAAGGGGCTGTCCCCTCCTCAATGCCTCGCTCTTTGCGCTAAAGTTGTTTATTGTTTAAAACCCAGGTGTCGAAGACTAATTACCAAGATCTGTAAGACCTGTTTCGAAAATTCAGCGAAAATTAGTGGAAGTCATTTGGGAATAAATAGTATATTCAACTTAATAGATAACTCTGTTCCCATGAGTTTCCGAACTTCTGGCATCGATTATCTTATTGCCTCTAGGGTGTTTCAACCTTTTCTTTGACAGACAAAGGCTGGGACAATATTCTTTTGTACTCTAGAACTAAAACGAGGAACATATCTTATAAGCAAGTCAAATTTTGTTTATACCTCAGAATCTGTAATATTAGATGTTGTAAGTTCTTTTAAGTAATTTTTTAATTATATAATATTTTAGAAAAAAAATTGGGATTTTTTTTTATACTTTAGGGGAAGGGGGGGGCGTAAAGCAGAGCTATGCTTTTTTTTAGACAACTCATTCCCATATTCTGAAAGGTGATATGGACTTGTTTTTGTTAAAACTACGTAGGTCTATTGTGATGTTTAGATTTTGGTTGAAGCTCATTAGGTGTATTGAAGACAGACTAGTAAGAGCTGCTTATTATCAGATGTTGAGTTATGGTTCAAAAACGTCGTGGCCATCCCAAATTAGCTAATTGCGCAAATTATAACGGCAAAATCTTTCAATTTGCTTGCGTTGAAGTTTTCCTTTCAATTCAGATGTTAAAGCAAAACTTTTGGTTACCATTCCACTTTGCTCCAGGGGTTGTAGCCATGTTTGTTTGTTTAGATAAAAATCGACAGAAGTAAAAATTCATAGATCATGAGATCAGAGACTGTAAACCAGATACTATTAAGATTTTCAGGAATAACTATCAGCATATGTATATTAAACTGACAAACCACATTCATTTGTATTTTCTTTCTAACAGTTCGTGGTAACAAATTGTAAGAAAGGAGTGACCTGGCTCAATAGTAACCAAAACTCTAAAAAACAGAATTTTGATGCCCATAGATATGTCAAATAAATCAAACTTTTATACTGATTTAAAATATATAACTTTCATCGAGTTTAGTCTTACCCTTTAAAAGTTATGTGCCTAAGAAAATTTGACTTATTTAAGAAAAAAGAGGGAAATACCCTTAAAAGTAAAAGAATTTTAATGAAAATCACACCATAGGATTTTGCGTATCAGAGAACTCTACTGTAGAAGTTTCAATCTACTATTTTCAAAAATGTGGATTTTTATTTTTTTTGTAATAATAAATATCAAGGTTGCGTGTTTATTTCTTTTTTTTTTTTTTATTTCCCAAGGGGTGAGCGTATCAATCAATCAGTCCTATAATATCATAGATGGCATCATTTGAACGCATATCATAAGCAATATTGTCCTTTTTGTGTGACCAAAAAAATTAGAGGGCAACTTGGCCACCTCCTATGCTAATTTTTTTCCCGAAGTCACCCAATTAAAATTCTGAGATAGCCCTTTTCTTCATCATAGTCAAAGATCTAATAAATATCTCTTTTAGGATGACTTAAGCCGCCACGGGCTCCAGGGGATGAGCTTAAATATATGAACTTTACGCATTGTTTCGATAGTTTATTGGTTGTTATGAAGTTTACCGACAATTTCCGGTACGATATTATTCTGGTTGGGGGGGGGGGTGCAGGAGGCGGGATGTACTCGGGAAAATCTGTCCGTGGAAGATTATTCCTGGGGGTAAAGGACATTTCTATGAAGGGTGTGTCGGATTTCCAGCATTATTTAAAAACGATCAATTATTTAAATTAAAAAACAAGCTTTTTCAACTGAAAGTAAGAAGCAACATAAGAACTTAAAACGAACAGAAATTATTACGTATATGAGTGGGATCACCCCCAAGTCGATACCTCGCTCTTTACACTACAGTTTTTTATAGTGCTTTCAAAAGAGCTATCTATTCTAATTAAACAGCCTTTGCGATTCAGGGATTTGTGATTTAAACAAAATTTTTACTTTAGCGTAAAGAGCGTGGTATTGACTAAGGTGAGAGCCCCCTTATATACGTAATAACATATGCGTAATAAAAAAAAAATAAAAAAAACAAGCGAGACGGCTCAATAGTAATCGAAACTTTTAAAAACGGAGTTTTGATGTCAATAAATGTATCAAAAGAATGGGCTCATAATGCTAATTCTAAATATATAAATTTTATTAAGTTTAGTATTACTCATAAAAGGCTACGAGCCTGAGAAAATTTGCCTGATTTTTGAAAGAGGGGGAAACATCCCCTACAAGTGAAATAATTTTAATGAAAAGCACACCGTCAGATTTAGCGTATCAGAAAGCCCTGTTACATATGTGTCAAGCTCATATCTGCAAAAATCTGCAACTTTGTATTTTTTGCCAGAAGAAAGATCACGGAGGCGTGTTTATTTTTTTTCGGGGGTAATCGTACCGACCCATTGGCCCTAGGAAATCAAGAGAGAGCTCATTTGAAGTTCCATACTTTCAGTTAAAAAAACCTGTTTTTTATTTATTTTTTGAACGTTTTTGAATTAATGCAGGTTTTGATTTTGGCTCACCGCACATGAATAATTAAAACAAAATTTGTATATTAATTTTACTTTTTTTTGATTAAATGGCTTTTTCAAAACTTGTTTAATTTTATTTACGAACGTTTTGATTAGTAATAAATATACGTAACTTACGAATTAACTTACGTACCGAACTTCTATATTCATTGATTTTTAATACGTATATTAGGGGGTTCACCCCCTATTCAATACCTTGCTCTTTAAGCTAAAGTTCGAATAAAGTTCGAAATAAAGTCTCACTGAAGATATCTGTATATATTTAGTGTCATTATGTAAGATTGAATAATAAATGAACCTGAACCTGAAAAAAAAAAAATCACAAAGGCCGTTAATTAGAATAAATAGCTCTTATGAAAGTACTAAAAATTCTTTGGCTTGAAGAGCGAAGTATTGACTAGGGGTTGAACCCAATCATATACGTAATATTTTCTGTCCGTTTTGGGTTTTGATGGTGCTTCTAAATTTCAGTTGAAAAACTTGTTTTTTATTTAATTTCTGATCTTTTTCTTTAATAATGCTGTGAAATGCGGCACCCCCTTCACAGCAATGCTCCTTTCCAATGAAAACTTCCTTCATGGAAAGATCCTCCCATATAACCCCCGCAAAAAACAAATACTTTTGTTTAATGAGCAAGGTGTTGAAAAGGTATTATATTTGTTTTAAGTTTTAAACTTGATCCTTATTTTAGATGAAAACCCTTTCCTATTTGTGTAATTACATTTCATGAAACTGTAAAGTTATATGAAAATAGTACTTTTGGTAGCACAGAAAAAAAGATCAGTATTTCCATGTTCTTTGTTTTTACATGTGGACAAAAAAGGTATAAGGGCTTTTATTTCCATTAGAACGAGTCCTATCCTTACGTTCTAGGCCTACAAGGTCGATACGATCACCCCTGGAAAAAGAACAACAACAAAAATCCAAATAAACAAGCATCTGTGATTTTTCTTCTGGTAAAAATTGCAAAATTGCACATTTTTGCAAAAAGGAGCTTGAAACATCTACAGTTTCAATCTGATGGTGTGCTTTTCATTAAAATTATATGACTTCAAGAAGGTCTCTCTCACTTTTTCTGAAAATCAGACAAATTTTCTATAACCCGTAGCTTTTGATGGGTAAGACTAAATTTAATGAAACTAATATATTTGGAATCAGCATAATAAGTCAATTCTTTCGATATATCTATTGGTATCAATATATAAAATTCTTTCAGTTTATTGTTCCACACTCAAAACCAAAAATTTGAGAAAATTTGCCTTATTTTTTAAAAAGGGGACCCCCCCCCCAAAATAAAGCAAGAGATCTTGCTGAAAATCTATTTATCAGATACATCATATCAGATACCACTGCCGTGGAGGTATCAAGCTCCAGTTTAGAAATATGAATAACTATATTTTAGATTCTCCAGTTGTAAAAGAAGTAATGGCACACGAAGGCAGGACTGGATTCAATCAAGTTGATTCACTTTATTTGTTATGAAATTAAGCTGTGCTTGGCGATTTGTGTTTACGTCTCAGCTAAAATGAGGGAGGGGGTGTGTCTGTTTTTATGTTTTTGTATTTTCGTGTTGGTCATATACGTTAAAAAATTTAATTAAAAAAACAAGTTTTTTTAATTTTTTTAAATTAGCAACATTTAAAAAAATTAAGGACCGAAATTTGTAATAAAAATAATTTTGCTTTCAACTAATACGCCTATAGCTAGTGTCTCGACTCAGTTATTGTTTAAAAAAATAGAGTTTTGTTATAGAGTCAAAATTTAGAGTAAAGAGAGAGACGTTGAGGATGGGACAGCCCCTTTCATATATGGAGTAATTTCTGTTCGTTTTAAGTTTTCATGTCGCTCCTTACTTTCAATTAAAAAACTTGTTTTTTTATTTTATTTTTGAACGTTTTTGAATTAATGCAGGTTTTGATTTTGGCTCACCGAATACTTAATAATTAAAACAAAACTACCCCCCCCCCTCCGGAAAATACCCCCCGCGAAAAATAAGACTTTCAAAATTTGAGAGTTTTATTTGAGTTTTCTTTTTTTTAATTTCCGTAGGGGAATGGAATTTTGATACTTGGGTTTTATGCGCCACTCACTCAAGTTTACGCTGTGTAATATTCGAGAACACACCAGTTTTTCGTTAGTTTCTTCGTTACTTTAGAAATAAATTTGGGCTATATATTTGCATATTAGAAGGGGGGGTTAAAGTATAGCGGGTCTGCATGCAAAATGTGTTTGGTTTAATTATTCTGCATATTAGATAGATAGATAGAGAAGCGTATTTTAAAACCAAATGTACGGCCATGAACATAATAAAATAACATAAATAGTTACCCAATTAAAATTCTGAGATAGCCATTTTGTTCAACATAGTCGAAAATCTAATAAACAAGTTTTTTTTCAAATTTAATTCAGTAAAGTGCAAAGTATGTTCTGGCCTCTTGAATGCATAGGGGTTTTGACCGTGCCGTAATTTCTTCAAAATCCTGGGAAGGGGGAGGGGAGTGGTGGTGGTAAAGCTGGAGCCAAGTTATCCAAATTAAGTAAAAATGACGGTTAATATTTTTTTTTTGGGGGGGGGGATGCAACGGAAACGAAAAAATAAACAAAAATGTCAAATTGATATGTACTCCCTTGTGATTTCTGGGAATACTTCTGGTGTACGCTGTTGCTATTGAAGTAAAGATTAACATTAAACCCCAGAATGAGCAGAATTTATTTCGTATAGGAAAGGACTATCCCTTCCTCATCCACACCTATGCCTCATGGTCGCAAAAGCTTCAGAGGGTGCTCATTAGATCGGAAATTGAGAGTTCAAGTACTTTTTTTTATACGTCGAAAGTGTATGGAGACCACTGCGCTGCGGTAGGGGGGGGGTTTATTGTCGGAGGTACATACCCTTCTCCGGTGGATGTTGAAAAATCTTCAAAGTTCTGAGATTCAAGTTTAGATAATGTTACCAAGGTATTTTAAGCATGGGCCCCGACACGAGGAGGCAGGGGGGCATAACCCGCCGGGAAGTTTGGGACTATAAA